>NW_028135308.1:0-155038 GCF_964662115.1 Mustela nivalis | reverse complement strand
TAATAAATGATGGGAGATGAATAAGAAAGCACTGATGCAAAATAAAGATGAAGCACACCTGAACTGACAGAATCGTTCTAGAAATATTGAGGCTATAAAATTATCAGAGCCAGTACAGAATAAATCTATATTAAATGAATAAACAAACAATCTTGGGTCCCTAGCAACCAACTCTGCTCATTACTTTACAAAAGGCATCAAGTGGGAATTATTCTACATGAACTGTTTTAAGTTGCATGTATTTATTTTATAGTTTTTCTGTTCCATATCTTCCTGTAGGTGCTTTGTTTTAAAAGTCCTGCTTCTTGGATCCACAAAGCTCATGAGGAAGTAACAGGAGCATGTCACTTGTATAAGTAAATAAGTTTGAATTTATTGTCTGTATTCACTACTCTAGGAGATAATTGAAAATCTTTTGAAAATATAGTGTTAGTTCTACAAGTAAAGAAAGAACATAAAACTACAGGGGTGAAAAAAATACTGTACAATTTATTAGTACCAATCTGATCATATGACTGATGAAAGGCCCTGAGTTAACTGGTACATTAAGTAGAGCACAAATTAGATATGGTTAATCAATAGGAGAATATCAGGAGAATATTATTTTTAAATGATATAGTACTCCTGAAAACCAATATTCCACCTATTCATCAAAATTAATGAAGGGGGGTGCCTGGGTGGCTCAGTCAGTTAAACGGCTGCTTTCAGCTCAGGGCATGACTGGGTCCTGGGATGGAGTCCTGCATCGGGCTCACACGTCAGTGAGGAGTCTGCTTCTCCCACTTTTTCTCTCAATCTCTTTCAAATCAATAAAATAATTAAAAATAATAACAACAACAACAACAACAATAATAAAGGGGCATCTGGGTGGCTCAGTGAGTTAAGTGTCTGACTCTGGATGTCAGCTCAGGTCATGATCTCAGGGTCATGAGATCGAGCCCCGCATCAGACCTCATGATAAGCATGAAGCCTGCTGCTTAGGGTTCTCTCACTCCCTCTCTTTCTTCCTTCCCTCCCTGCCTCCCCAATTTCTTGCTCTCTAAAAAAAAAAAATAAAAATAATAAAACAAGGAGATAGACAATGCGTACATAGTTGAGAAGATGGTACTGTATACTAAATTCTCAGTGATTCCCATTATTGCTGGGAAAGCCAACTCTAAATAAAGTTGTAGAGAATATAGGAAATATTTTAATATTTGGCTTGGGAAGATGCTTTTTCTAGTAACATTGAATATAATTTGACCAATACTTGTAAATTTAAAGCTATAAATATAAGGCTAAGAAACTTTATTTTCAATAAGCAATCTTTAGACCTCTACCTAGTATTCCCAGCTGGGCACAAACATCTAAATATAATCCTGCCACCCACTCTCAAGTGAATGCTAAAAAAAGCCTAAAAGAAATTATTTTCTCCTAATTCTTTTCTTAAAAAATATTCTATTTATTAAAATTTAAAAAATAGGTATTCAGAATTAGTGTCACACTTACTGATAATAAAAATTTTAACATTTAGGGAATAATCCTGTAATTCTATAGTTTCCAAAAGGAGTTTGGTTTGGTAGATCATATCAGTCTTTCAAGGTTTTTTGGAAACAGCTATCCTATCAAAAAATTAAATATCTTTACAGAAAAAAAGCCATAGCTTCCAAATCGCAATGAATAATAAATACCAACATAACCTCTATCTTTGATGTCCAATAGACCTGAGGAGGATGAATATGTGGCTATGATTTACCCCATGTCTAGCACTCCATCTGCTTTCAGTATTCTTTGTGGTGCTGCTGTGATTAAATCTGTTCTAGTGCAAATACCCTGAGGCCATCACAAGTGAATTCTCTGGAGTTTCCTGCTCAACTCCAAAACTTCTCAGCTAACGTGCCTTTCTTTTTCCCTTTTCCCATCACTGTCCCCTTCCTCAAAAATAATTTCTGAAAAAAAGAAAAAAAAAGTAGTTTCTGAGGACACGTGAATTGAGCCTCAGATTGCACATCCGGCTCTTGATTTCAGCTCCCATCATGATCGAAAGGTCCCTGAATAGAGTCGCACATCTGCCTCCAGGCTTGGAAGCCAGTCTCCTTGAGGAATCCCTACCCTTCTCATTGCCCCTCCCCTGATCACTCTCTGCCTTTCTCATTCTCTCTCCATAGAATAAATACAGAAATCCTTACAACAGAGTTACTGCTGGAACTATGGTATTGATTTTTCTGCTTTTACACCCCTTTTATTATGGATTACTTCCACCATTTCTCTCCTCCTTATTTAGCACTGATATTTTACATTTATGACAACTCCTTCTACATCCCCTTGCTCCTCTCAAGCTGAAAACATGCTTACAAATAAAAAGAAAATAATGATTTCCTTCATCCTGTGGTGCTTTGAAGTATCCAGGGCCTTTCCAGGTGTCTGTAGGTGGTAGTCTACACCCTTGCGATGCAGCACATGGCCCAAGGACCACTGGCATTTGCATCACCTGACAGGTCAGAATGCAGGATCCCAGACCTGTGGTCATACTGTTCATTATTTTTTGAAAGATTTTATTTATTTATTTGACAGACAGAGATCTCAAGTAGTCAGAAAGGCAGGCAGAGAGAGAGGTGGAAGCAGGCTCCCTGTGGAGCAGAGAGCCAGATGTGGGGCTCAATCCCAGGATCCTGAGATTATGACCTGAGCCCAAGGCAGAGGATTAAGCCACTGAGCCACACACGCGCCCCTGACCATGTGCATTTTTAATAAGGTCTCCGAGGATTCAGTAAAATTGGAGAAATTCTGGCCCATACTGAGTCACTGCCACATTCTGTTACCTTAACTTCAACTTCTAGAGCAAGCCTCATGTTCGTCACTATCAATTCTTCAAAACTGGAAATGTATTAAAAGTCATTAACTTTCTAAGCTTCCCTGATCCCCACGAACTGACCCTGCTCTCTTTCTCCTTCCAATTCTCTTACTTTGCACTCAATGATACTACTTAGGAAGTACCACTGTTTTATAAGCCATTAAGTAAAGTAATTCAGGGGGCGCCTGGGTGGAGCAGCGAATTGGTCATCCAGCTGTTGATTTTGGCTCAAGTCATGATGGCACCATCTTGGGATTGAGCCCCGCATCGGGCTCTAGTCTCAGAAGTGAACCTGTTTGAGGCATCTCTCTCCCTCTCCCTTTGCCCGTCCCCCTAATCACTCACTGTCTCTCTCATTCTCTCTCCCTAAAATAAATCTTTAAAACAGAGTTATTTCTGGATCTATGGTCTTGATTGTTCTGCTTTTAGGGTTTATCTTCACCACTTCTTTCCTCTTTATTCAGCACTAGTATCTCACATCTATTACCTCTCTTTCTGCATCTCCTTGCTCCCCCCTAGCTAAAAACATGCTCACAAATAAAAACAAAATAATGCTTTTCCTTGATCCCATGGTGTCTTGAACTATCCACTGGCCCTTCCAGACTTTTCTGCAGAAACCCCTTGCTACAGAGCACATGATACAGGGACCACAGACACTGGCATCACCTGAGAGGTCAGAATGCAGAATCCCAGACCTGCTGCTCACAATCTGCATTTTTAGCAAGGTCTCTGATTACTAAAGTTGGAGAAATTCTAGTCCATACTGTATCTGCTACCACATTCCTTTACCTTAACTTCACCTTCTAGAAGCAAGCCTTATGTGCATCACTATCAATTCTTCGAAACTGGAAATGTCTTAAAAGTCGTAAGCTTTCTAATGGACTTCTTATCATGGCTAAAGTTTCCTTGATTTCCCCCGAACTGACCCTCCTCCCTTCTTCCTTCCAATACTCTTACTTTGCACTCAATGATACTATTTATGAAGTACCACCATTTTTATGCCATTAAGATACACACACTTATTGGTGACTAGAACATCGCTCTGCATCATCAACTAGGGCAGTCCTGAATGTCTTCCCAACCATGAGGAAAGCAGTAAGAGCAGGAAAATTTCGGTATCCTACTCTGACAGGTTTTGGTACTGGAAGCTCACCTGATATTATTCCTGCATTTCAAATAGTCTGCTCCTCATTTAAAAGAATTATTTTGGTGGGGTTATGGACATTGGGGAGAATATGTGCTTTGGCCAAAGCTGTGCAGTGTGTAAACCTGGAGATTCACAGACCTGTACCCCTGTAGCTAAGAACATATTATATGTTAATAAAAAATAAAAAAAATTTTAAAAAGAAAATAAAAAAAAAAGAATTGTTCTACTTTACCACCTTCCACTCTGACAGCTGCTTATTGTCCTTCATTTACTCCCCGTATTCTTGACTTTCTCGTCAGTCACCCTTTTTATCCTTTCCACTTATTTCCTGGCATTCCTTTGGTCTTAGAGTACCTTGACATGGAACCACTAAGTAAGCTCCTTTGTGGCACCCTCAATTTCATGTGTTACCGACACTGACACCTGATAAGACTTCAACTTATCACCTTTTCAATCTTTCTCTTTATCTCTAATTCAATAGATGATTTTCTTTGGATATTGAAATATGTCAGTGCTCCCATTTTACACCAATATTTTATCAAATGACTTTTTAATAAAATACAAGTCTTACCTTCTACTTGCTCATTTAATGTACTTTCCCCTTTCTGATCTGCATGCCCAGATAAATGATCAAGGTATGTCTCTGGGAGATTCTCAGAATTACTCTGTTAAAATGAACAACAAAAATGAGTTGCATAAAGATTTCCTAATCCTTTTCTAAGAAAATATCTGAACTTCCTACGTTCATAGTAATCAGACTCACAAATAAGAAAAGCATATACTGAAAACCAAAACATTTTAAAAACTCATATATGCTTTCTAAATTAAATATAATGTTTAATCTTCATTTGGCCACCGGCTGTAAACTGAGCATCAAATGCTAGAGTAAATATTTTCTTGGACAGAACACTGACTTATATGTACATTTCCACAGAAACTAACAAAACACCTAACTCTCCTTTGCATTCCCCACCAAATTAAAGGATATTAAAAATATGTATTTAAATAAATTCTTTAGTAAGTATATTTGCTACAAATTTAAGCTGTTCCGAACAGCAGAACCTTTTTCCATGTAAAAATAGGACACCTGACATAAGAAACCTTGGAGTAGATCATGTTGAGTATAAAGAATACAGTGTGGTAACTGCTGCTTCATTTGTATAAACAAAGGCTTGGAAACTTTATTGACAGGATAATGGTTAAATGCAATGCCAAAGTAGGAAGAAAAACTTTTCATGAAATTATGTTTAAATAATAGTAAAAAGTTTTAGATATAGGTATGAAACTCTCCAAAAAGTATAATAAGCTTTCATAAGGGAATAATAAGAACATTTATTTATTAATTACCTAAAAGGTACCAGGCACTTATTTTAGTATACCCATTTTCTTTTCTACAAACAACAATAATACCAATGGTTATGACAATGGGGTGGATCTTCCTGCTTCCTGGTCATTCCAAGACATTAGAGTGAAATGATGAACAGGTGTGATCCACGGTTCTGTCTGTCTAGAATGTCTAGAAGGTCTCCAAGACCTTCACACAACTGGTCCTTCTCATCCTTTACTTGACAGCTCTTGCCACACTCAGAGAGATTGTTTCTGACCAACAAAATTCTGCTTGTATTCTCATCCCCATTCTAACTGCAAACTCCCCCACTGTTCCCTAACCTAACATTCCTATTTTCTTATATGAACCACTAACAGTGACTTACAGTGGGTTGTTATTCTTCACTTTTCTGCATCAACCACTACAGCCTAACCCCTCAACTTGTACAGCCTGGTATATAGCTGGTATTCAATAACAAATATATTTAAGTTCAAAACACCTAAAATAATCTCACTGAGGAGTCACCTATATGGCTCAGTCAGTTAAGCAACTGACTGTTGATTTCAGTTCAGTTCATGATCTCTGGGTTGGGAGATTAAGCCCCATGTTGGGCTCCATCATGTGCACAAAGCCTACTTGGGAATCTTTCTGTTTCTCTTCTTCTGCCCCTCCTCACCCCTCTCACATGCTCTCTCTTTCTTTTTCTCTAAAAGTAACAACAACAAGCTCACTGAGGAGGTCTCAAGTACCAAGTCACTATACTAGGTATTGACCCTAGCACAATGCAAGGGTTAAGGGCATTGATAGCCGTGCAGTCCAAACTTCACATATAACTTTGGATTCCCCCAAAACTTTACTCATCTCCTATTGAACTTCCTACTTCAAAAGCAATTAGACTTAAAAATAGCAAAAGTGTATATTAAAAACCAAAATATTTAAATAGAAGACCTTAGATCTCTAGAGTAGAGATCATTAGATCTGTAGATCTCATCTACTTCTTAATCCTCATTTGAATATTGACTCTGTAAACTAAGCACGGAAGGTCAGAGTAAATTATAACCTAATGCTGACCTTATCAATAACGTAAAGTCAATTAACACATTTTGTATGTCCTATATATTATATACTGTACTCCTACAATATAAACTAAAGAAGAGGTTATGAAGAAAATCATAAGGAAGAGGAAAATACATTAACAGTACTGTACTGTATCAAAAAAATCTGAGTGTAAGTGGACAAACAATTCAAACCCATCTTGTTCAAGGGTCAACTGTATACCTAACACAATGTCACTGAAATTTAACATAGCCCAAATTAGAAATCCACCTGCCCATTCTAACTTTCCCCTTCTTTTCTTAACACTACTGCTATTTATTTTATTGCCCTTCAGAAATCTTCACATTTCAAAAAAGGGTCCTCGATATTTAGTAAATCACTAATACTGCTGTGATCATTTTTGTCTCATGTTTCTATAGTGCCCTTAACAGTTTACAAAGTGTTTCCATACTTGTTCATTACACATACCTGAGAGGTAGGTATTAGAACCATTTTTATGAATGAGGTCTGTGACATTCAAACAGGTTAAACAAGTTTTTCTGGGATCCCACAGCTACCAAGTGACAGAATCTGGATGCCACTGTATCTTTTGACTTCAAACACAGTGCTTGCCGTACTGTATAGCACCTACCTGTCCTAAGAGATCAGGCCCTTTTAAGCTCCCTCCATAGTCTGTCACCTTAGAAAAGGTCATCGTTACCTTACACTTACGTTTCTGTAAGTAAGGCTGCCACAAAGATACTCAAGGCATACTATTTTAACTATCTGAAATAGTTTTTACCTATTGAAAGCACCACTAGACCAGGGATGCCTAGGCATTTCTGGGATAGAGCCCCAGAAATGGGGAGTGGAGAGCCTGCTTCTCCCTTGCCCTCTGCCCCTCCCCCACTCATGCTCCCTTTCTCTCTCTCTCTCTCTCTCAAATAAATAAATAAAATCTTTTTAAAAATAAATAAAACACCACTAAACCAGTGGTAATAATACCACTAATACCATTATATTACTATAATTTTTATTATAATCACAATGCTCCTTGTAAATCTACTTAACAATCCAAATATAATAGTTTCAGGGGCCCCCCATGGTTCAGTTGAGCTCTGTGCTCAGACTGGAGTCTGCTTCAGATTCTCCCTCTCCCTCCCACTCACTAACTCTCTCTCTCAACTACATAGATACACACATATGCATATACATACATACAGATAGATAGATAGACAGACAGATAGATAGATACACTTTCAAGTCCCAGGTATCATCTTTTCAAATTCCAACTTGTGAAAAACTAAAATCTAAACTCTTTATAGATCTCATTAGGAGTTTTGCACATCCATATACACCACAGAATCATATATCTGGCCATAAGCTGGCCTGGAGTAATTCTTTGGTTATTTAGATAACTTAATTTCAAAACACAAACTAATTCCTAATCATGTCTAAGCCTCCGTTTTCTGCAATACTACTACTACACAGTTTTCATTAGGTTAAGTTTGTAAATTAATAGAACTATATTTGCTGGATTATTATATTTAGCACAGAAATATTTTATCAATTACAGGTAAAAAGTATAAGGAAATAGTTTTTATAGGCAAATGCAGAGATGAGAGTGTAAAGTCTAAGCATCCCTTTTACGTTTGAAAATCACTCCTTGCTTTTATTTTAAAATAATAATAAAACGGTACCTCAGAATCCCAAGGTGATTCTTCATTTTGTTCTGCAAATCCTAATGCTGACAGCATAACTATAAAATACAGTCACAGATACATTAATGAGAACGTGTATTATGAATTTTAAACGTATATACAAGCCTATGCCCCCTTCATGAATACTTCAATAAAATAAAAGTAAAAGCAGTAAAGATTTTCAGAGGGTTGAAGAATTTTCAGGAACCAAAAGCTGGTATACTTAAAAAGAAAGACAGCAAAAAGAAAAAGAAAAATATCTTAATGAAATGGGGGAACATAACTGGATCTACATACTGTGATATTTCTTATACTAGCATTTAGGCCTAGAAAAAAATGTGGAGATGTTCACTAACTTACCATGTCTATCATTTTTACCTGCCCTGTCAGCAGAAGTCAAACAGTCATTAATTGTTTGTGCTTGTGGAACACTTTCAGTGATACCATCGTCCTTTGTTCCAATCCCTGGCCGCTCCTCTCCTTCCTATAAAAACAATACAAAACAAAAGCCCGACTTCAGAAAACATCATATCAATTCACGTGCTCACCCACTCACTCAGAAAGACAAATGCGTCCATCAAGTCATAGGCACTATCCTGGGAGAAGCTGGAAATATAAATAAAAGAGACTGTCATGTATCCTAGTAGGGGTAGAGATGGACAAAAACGAGAACAGAAGAGTATCATTTACTAGTTCTACAGGTGAAGTGAATAAAGCACAGTGAAGGCACAAAGGGGAAAACAGTTGTATATGGGAAGCTCAGGAAATGCTGCAAAGGTAGGGCTGTATCTGGAGAGAGAGACTACACAAAGACAGTGTGAAGGGCATTCTAGAAAAGGTAGAATGAGCAAAAGGATGACGTATGGAATAACACAGTAAGTGACTATAGCTACAGAAGGTGGCAAAACTGGAACACAATTTTTGGGAGTGGGATAGAGAGACAGAATTGGAAAACCAGGACTGAAACAAAAAAGGCAAGTGTGATGCTGGAATATAAACTTTCTCCTTCAGGTAATGGGCATCCACTAAAGAAGCAGAGGAGTTACATCACCACAAATATATTCTAGAAAGGTCACTCTCATAGCAATGTAGAGATGAACATAAAGGAACCCAAGGGGCACTTGGGTGGCTCAGTGGGTTAAAGCCTCTGCCTTTGGCTCAGGGATCATCAGGTCATGATCCCTGATGCGGGTGATCGAACCCCGCATCAGGCTTTCTGCTCAGCGAGGAGCCTGCTTTCTCTTCTTCGCTCTGCCTACTTGTGATCTGTCTGTCAAGTAAATAAATAAAATCTTTGAATTAAAAAAAAAGGAACCCAAGCCAGAAGAGGATTTCAAATTATAGGACAGAGAGAGAGGGAATTATATTAAGATATGAAAAATGGGAAGCAGATACAAAATAGTGCATGGAGAGAGTGACTGAATGTGGTGATTTTTTCTTTTTTTGCTTTTTAATATTTTTTAAAGGTTTTATATTTATTTGTCAGAGAGAGAGAGCACAAGCAGGAAGAGAAGCAGGCAGAGAGAGAAGCAGACTCCTCGCTGAGCAAGGAGCCCAATGAGGGACTCAAGCCCAGAGCCCTGAGATCCTGACCTGAGCTGAAGGCAGATGCTTAACTGACTAAGCCACCCAGGTGCCCCTTTTTCTAATTTAAATTCAATTAATTAACATATAATGTATTATTGGATTCAAAGGTAGAGATGTGATGTTTTTTTCTAAAAGATTTAATTTATTTATATTTAGAAGGAGAGGGTGTGCATGCAGGTGGAGGGGCAGAGGAAGAGAAACACAGAGAAACCTCAAGTAGACTCCCTACTCAGTATGGGGGCCGACCAGGGGCTTCATACCAGGACCCTGAGATCATGACCAGAGCAACACCAACAGTCAGATGCTTAACCGAGCAAGCCACAGAAGTGTCCCTGGATGTAGTAATTTCAGGGAAGTTTGGAGTCCAGGATTTTTCCTACTTCAGTGTTTCAGTGGTGCTATCTACTAGGAAGGGGAAAACAAATGACAGAGCAAATTACAGAAAGCCAGGGAAGAAGAAAGCATCAGAAACAATGTCTTCAATCTGGGACATACCAAATTTGAAGCACCCCAGAGCCTTTTTTTTTTTAAAGATTTTATTTATTTGTTTGTTGGAGACAGGGAGTACAAGTAGAGGGAGGGGCAGGCAGAGAGAGAAGCAGGCTACCCGCTGAACAAGAAGCCCAATGCAGGACTCAATCCCAGCACCCTGGGATCAAAACTTGAACCAAAGATAGATGCTTAACTAACTGAGCCACCCAGACATCCTGAAGCACCCAGAAGACTTATGAAGAAATTTCTAGACAAATACATTTGGAGTAGGAAAAATGACATTACTCATGATGTTAAAAAGATAAATATCGGGTGCCTGGGTAGCTCAGTGGGTTGAGCCTCTGCCTTCAGCTCAGGTCACGATCCCAGGGTTCTGGGATCGAGCCTCGCATTGGGCTCTCTGCTCAGCAGAGAGCCTGCCTCCACTCTCTCTCTGCCTGCCTCTCTGCCTACTTGTGATCTCTGTCTGTCAAATAAATAAATAAAATTTTATTAAAAAGATTAATAAAGATTTAACTGCAAAACACCAAGATTTTGTAGGAATACTCATTTTTGAAAATTAATCTTAAAAGATTTCTATTATATAAAAGAAATAATAGGATTTTAAAATTCTGAGGCATTTTTAAGTACTACTATGATATATGAGAAAAATATAAAACTCTATTTTAAAATTCACATCATTTTCTTATTCCACTGTGAACAGCATATTTCACCAGTAGGTAATGACCAGAGAAAGAATCTAATATTAAAAAAAATCATGATCGGGGCGCCTGGGTGGTTCAGTGGGTTAAGCCTCTGCCTTTGGCTCAGGTCATGGTCTCAGGGTCCTGGGATAGAGCCCCGCATCGGGCTCTCTGCTCGGCAGGGAGCATGGTTCCCTTCCTCTCTCTCTCTCTGCCTGCTTCTCTGTGATCTCCATCTGTCAAATAAATAAATAAAATCTTTAACAAATAATAATAATTATGATCATCCAAGTTGAAGGTTTTAAAGTCTCCAAATACATGTGTCATTATCAAGCAGGACCCAATATTCACATGAGGAAAGAAGAAAGGGACATAAATAAATAAAAAAAAAATCACCAGCATTTCTGGATTTCAGATATGAAAGAATTCACATGATAAATTTAACAACTATGGAGCTCCTGGCTGGCTCAGTGGGAAGAGAGTGTGACTCTTGATCTCCATGCTGGGTATAGAGATTACTTAAAATTTTTTAAATTTAAAAAGAACCCCCCAAAACTAAGAGCTATGAATACTAACGTTTCCTGATAATATAAAATGTATCCACTGTTGGAGATATTTGAAAAAGTAAAAATCATCTTCCAGAAATAATTCTGTATACTCTGTTAGCAACCTTTGCTTCCTTATGATTCTATAATGACAACTAGTTCATATTAGGAAAAAAACTATAAATTGTTAGTTTATTCATTTGATCTGTGTGCATGTGTCTATTGCAGATACAATTAAAAATAAATCAGAATCAAAAAACAAGATGTTAGGGGCACCTGGGTGGCTTAGTGGGTTAAAGCCTATGCCTTCAACTAAGCTCATGATCCCAGGGTCCTGGGATTGAGCCCCACTTCAGGCTCTCTGCTGAGCAGGGAGCCTGCTTCCCCCCGCTACTCTCTCTGCCTGCCTCTCTGCCTACTTGTGATCTCTGTCTGTCAAATAAATAAATAAAATCTTTAAAAAATTATATTTTTTCTTTAAGAGTGTTGCACCTTAAAATTTATTTCATATAATGGATAAAGATTAAGAACCTCACTTACATAGTCATAAATTTCAGTTTTGAGTAATGAAAAGACTACGTAAGGTGTTTACTTCTCTCCTCTCTTTATTCTCAAAAAGATCTAAAACTTTCCAAGATTACACCACACAGTACATAAATTAGAAGCCACAAGAAAGAGCACCTGGTTGGCTCAGTTGGTTAAGCATCTGCCCTCAGCTCATGAAGGTCATGATCCCAGGCTCATGGGATCAAGTCCTTCATCAGGCTCCCTACTCAGTAGGGAGTCTGCTTCTCCACTTCCCCTCCCCCTGCTCTTGTACTCTCTCTCACACACACAGAAAAATAAATAAAATCCAAGATGCCCTTCAACGGATGAATGGATAAGGAAGTTGTGGTCCATATACATTATGGAGTATTATGCCTCCATCAGAAAGGATGAATACCCGACTTTTGTAGCAACATGGACAGGACTGGAAGAGATTATGCTGAGTGAAATAAATCAAGCAGAGAGAGTCAATTATCATATGGTTTCACTTATTTGTGGAGCATAACAAATATCATGGAGGACAAGGAGTGTTAGAGAGGAGAAGGGAGTTGGGGTAAATTGGAAGGGGAGGTGAATCATGAGAGACTATGGACTCTGAAAAACAATCTGAGGGATTAAAGTGGCAGGGGGGTGTGGGAGGTTGGGGTACCAGGTGGTGGGTATTATAGAGGGCACGGATTGCATAGAGCACTGGGTTGGTAAAAAAAATAATGAATACTGTTTTTCTGAAAATAAATAAATTGAAAAAATTTTTAAAAAAAGGATAATGGCCAAAATTCAAAATTCATAATAAGTCTGATTAAGGCCTAAAACAGATTTCACTTTGCATTATCTATAAACACAGGTTTTGCTAAATTACATATACAATATCACACTTTATCAACTTAAAAGAATAAAATTTTCTTCCACTTCTTCATAGAAATAAGCTGTAATCATTCAGATGAGTGAGCATTTTTTTTAATTACCTGACTCCGTTTTCTTAATTCGCACTTAAAATAATTTCTACCATATTTTATAATGTAGAGTATCTGCTGTCCCGTAGCCCCACAACTGCTATTGTGTTTTTATAATAATCTCTCTCAACTCTGCAAGCTTTACAGTCATCTAGCCCTTCTTAAATGAATTCTTTCCCTTCACCTCCTCCCTCATCTTCATATTCCATCTATAGCTGTTCTTTCCAGTTGCTCTGTAATTCTTTCCTCCCATAATGGCATACCTAAGAACTGTTCACTCCCACCAGACTTTATAAATCTCAATCCAACTACCTCTCTTCCAGTATGACACTGCTTTCTCTTATGATCTTGAGGACTTCCCTTTCTTCCTAAGATTCTTTTCATTAGAAGGATCAAGACGATAAAATATGAACGGGGAAAAAGTTTAAAATGAAACAACTTACCTTTGTAAGACCAAGGCCTAACGATGTGAAAGGAGGTTTTAGAATAGAATCAGGCGATGGCAAAGCAGGAGGAGAAGAGTCACAGATGTCAGCAGATGGTTTGGACAAAACACCAACTGTATCTTCACATTTGTTTTCAGAATTATCATGCTCAGATAAAGTTTTATCTCCTGGTGATAGAAGGCCAAGTTCTATTTCCACTTAGTAAAAAAACAAAATAAAGAGTATATGAAAATATCTGTAATTTCAAGTTACTAACACAAGAATGGACAAAAATCAGTGCATAACAAGTCTTCAAACAGCTTACATTTCTTGAAAAGCTGAGAAGCATTCATTAATTTTCTTAAGTTTGGTTTTGAGGTGTTCTAGAAAAGAAATTAATAGTATTAAGGATTACAAATAACACATTTGGTAAAATAATTATAATATTCACCATTGTCAAATGAGCACCATTACACAAAGAACATGGGTTTTGGAATCATTCAAATGTAGATTCAAATCTCAGTTCTGCCATTTACTAGCCTACATTTTCTCCTGGGGTTAGGATTATGAGAGATGCGTGTGTTCCAAAATTCATTGTTTATGCACCACACCCAGTGCTCCATGCAATACGTGCCCTCTTTAAAACCCACCACCAAGCTCAACCAACCTCCCATGCCAGCCCCTACAAAACCCTCCAATTGTTTTTCAGAGTCCATAGTCTCTCATGGTTCTTCTCCCCTTCCAATTTCTCTCAACTCCCTTCTCCTCTCCATCTCTCTATGTCCTCCATGTTAGTTCTTATGCTCCACAAGTAAGTGAAACCATATGATAATTGACTCTCTCTGCTTGATTTATTTCATGCAGAATAATCTCCTCTAGTCCCATCCATGTTCATACAAAAGTTGGGTACACATCCTTTCTGATGGAGGCATAATACTCCATCTTGTATATGGACCACATCTTCTTTATCCATTCAACCGTTGAAGGGCATCTTGGTTCTTTCCCCAGTTTGGCGACTGTGGCCATTGCTGCTATGAACATTGGGGTACAGATGGCCCTTCTGTTCACTACATCTGTATCTTTGGGGTAAATATCCAGCAGTGCAACTGCAGGGTCATTGGGTAGCACAGTTTTCCAATGTGGCTGCACCAACTTGCATTCCCACCAACACTGTAAGAAGTTTCCCTTTCTCCACATCTTCTCCAACACTTGTTGTTTACTGTCTTCTTGATTTTGGCCATTCTAACTGGTGGAAGGTGGTATCTCAATGTGTTTTTGCTTTGAATCTCTCTGATGTCTAATGATGATGAACACATGGAACTGGCACAAAAAGAGACACATAGACCAGTGGAACAGAATAGAGTCCATATATGGACCCTCGACTCTATGGTCAAATAATCTTCAACAAAGCAGGAAAAAAAAATACAGGAGAAAAAAGACTCTCTATCTAAAATTCTAAGCTCACAATTAAAGAATAGTAAAAAATAGATTGTAACCTTCTTTCTCATTTATTTCCTCAACATAATTCATTTGCACTTATAAATCCTAAACATGAAGAGGGAATATAAATTTTTAAATTATGTATTTGAAAAATTTTTTATATTTAATTATGACATATTATGCACATTACATTATTTATATAACATTCCATTATACAGAATTCCATCTGTCTGCTCATTAATTCACATTCAAAAAATATTAAAATTAATTCTTCAAGCAAGCTTTTACTCTAGGTGTTCCAGGAGATGCACAATTATGTTTCCTAAAATCCAATAGCTTATAATGATGCAGGAGCTTTTTATTTTATTTTATTTTATTTTAAAGATTTTATTTATTTATTTGTCAGAGAGAGAGAGAGAGGGCGAGAGCGAGCACAGGCAGACAGCGTGGCAGGCAGAGTCAGAGGGAGAAGCAGGCTCCCTGCAGAGCAAGGAGCCCGATGTGGGACTCGATCCCAGGACGCTGGGATCATGACCTGAGCTGAAAGCAGCTGCTTAACCAACTGAGCCACCCAGGCGTCCCATGATGCAGGAGCTTTATCATGAATATTTAAATAAATATAAAGTGACTAAAAGTTTGAATCTTAGAATCTGATACAAAGATTATGAGTAGATATTTTTGAAAAACTGTAATATAAAAGATTTCTGAAATTAGACATTTTACCATATGGGTATGAAAAGCCTCTGCTTCTAGTGTTAATTATTTTTTTAGGCAAAACGTGTATTCTTCACTTAGATAAAGAGTTTTAACTAAACTCTTTATGGAATTATTTTGAAAACACAGTAGAATGTGTTAAGTAGAATTTAAATTTCTAAATTTCCACAATTTCCAATCTTATTTTGGTCTAAATGTAGAACAAGGGAAAGAAATAGCAAAAAAAAAAAAAAAAAAAAAAACAAAAACCTTTCATAAAACTGTATGCTACCAAAATAAAAAATGTCCAAGAAAAAACTAGCTGTAATAAATAACTGGGTCCACTAAAGATTCATTTAGGAATGAGTATTATAAAAGTCATGTTAGAAGAAAAGAGAAAGAGAGATAAAGAGAAAAAGAGAAAGGAAAAGAAAGAAAAGTCATGATAAGATAATTTAAAACTCACAGTAAGAATCCTTATCCTTGACCAAATGTCATATTTCCTCCATCATGGGAAAGCTTTTCCCAATATAATTTTCCTGTCATTATATATTTCCAGCCCATTTTTTCTAACTTTGATATTTAACAGAGTTAAAAAAAATTCAACTTGTCATATTTCTATAAAGTGGTTTGTTCTGACCAACTTTCCACTTCAAACATAAAATGATGATAGGCAGGCCACTGCTAAGTTTTAAGAGAAAATAATACACAAAACTAAATTCAGAGCAGAAAAATTAATTTCACAAGAGAGTATATTACCTTCATATTGAAACTTAAGTCTTCATCATCTGATGTAGGCCATGAAGCATTATCATCACCAGGTTTAACAGAAATACTTTAGAGCAAAAATATACAACAAAAACAAGTTAATGAAAAAGAAAAATCAAGTGAAAGGTCATCTATTTATTTATTGAATAAAGTTTCTTGATGTAATTGAACTTTAGCCTCTGTTTTTGTTATTAAGTTTTTATTTTAATTCCAGTATCACACAGTGCTGTATTAGTTTCATGTATACAATATAATGATTTGGTAATTCCATCACCCAGCGCTCAGCACGACAAGTGCATTCCTTAACCCTTAGCTCCTATTTCACCTGTTTCCCTACCCATCTCCCCTCTGGTAACCATCAACTTGTTCACTATGGTTAAGAGTCAGTTTCTTCGTTGTCTGTCTCTCGCTTTTTGTTGTTTTATTTTTCTTTGCTCATTTCTATTGTTTCTTAAATTCCACATATGAGTAAAATCATATGGTATTTGTCTTTCTCTGACTTAACTCCACTTAGCACAATACTCTCTAGTTCCCTCTATTTCACTGAAATGGCAAAACTTCATTCTTTTCTATGGCTGAATATTCCATTGTATATATATGTGCCACTTCTTTATCCATTCATCTCTCAATGGACACTCAGGCTGACTATTATAACTAATGCTGTAGTAACCATAGGGGTACATGTATCCATTCAAATTGGTATTTTCCTATTTTGGGGCATAAATACCCAATAGTGTGATTACTGGATTGTAGGGTAGTTCAGTTTTTACCTTTTGGAGGAAACGCCATACTGTTTCCACAGTGGCTGCATTAGTTTGCATTCGCACCGATAATCCAAGGGGATACCTTTTTCTCCACATACATGCCAACATTGTTATTTATGTTTTTTATTTTAGCCATTCTGACAGGTAGGCAGTGCTATCTCGTTGTAGTTTTGATTTCCATTTCCCTGATGCTGAGTGATGCTGAGAATCTTCTTAGGTGCCTGTTGGTCATTGTGTGTTTTCTTTGGAAAAATGTCTGTTCATGTCTTCTGATAATTTTTAAATTGGGTTGTGTTTTTGGTGCTGAGTTCTATCAGTTCTTTTTATTTGTATACTAACCCTTTATTGGCTATGTCATTGGCAAATATCTGCTCCTATTCCATAGGTTGCCTTTTCATTGTGTGGACTGATCCCTTCACTGTGTAAAAGCTTTTGATTTTGATGTAGTCCCCACAGTTTGCTTTGCTTTTACTGCTCCTGAGGCAAGAGCAGTAAAAGCAAAAATAAACAGAAACAGACCCAGAAATACAGAGAATTCTGTATCACCAGAAGAGAATGGGGTGGGAAGATGGACAAAATGGGTAAAGGGGAATGGAAGGTTCAGGATTCCAGTTACAGTAAGTCACAGGGATACAAGTACAGCATAGCCCTACAACAAGTGCAGGGCTCAGTGGTACCCTCCAAACTTTTAAATCTTTAGCCTATGAAAGCAGATTCCCAAAACAAGCACAGCATCAAATGATCAAGAGTAGAAGCCATTTCCTGCTAAACTGAAAGTCATCCTTGTAATCATCGCAATGTAGACATGTTACCAACTACCCAAATGAAGCTCTGTTACTGATTTGACAGCCAGTCTTAGCCCACCAAACTGTACAAGTACATGGGAAGGACATCAGAGTATTAGAAAAAGAGGTGGAGTGAGGAGACCCCTACCTTGGGCCATATATCTGTGTGGTTCAGAATCTCCATTCCCCCATTACTCGAGAGGATCTAATCCAAGATTGGGCTGGAAGTAGTAGTAGTACAGCATTCCTATATGCTGTAAAAAGCCTTCCCTGTGGCTCAAATGATTTTAATACCTCTCAACAGAAAACCTGAAGTATGCTAGTTCATTCAATTCAACCAACCAACAAAAAAACTGCTCATGACTCTCTTGAACCCTCTATTTTAATGTGCTTTTCTAAACTCCCAATATCCCATATCCTTCATTCCTTTCTGTGTGTGTGTGTCCCTCATTTCTGTAAGCCATCTTGATCTAACTTATAAGCCCAAATATTCTGACATCTTTTCTAAAACTCTTATTCCCATCCAACCCAGTGTCGTTATTCTTGAAACTCGAGCTCTCCTGCCAATTCCTTCCTTACGCACCTTCACTGTGTTCACTAGACCCACTCCCCATCTTTCTATTATTAAAACATTCACCTATTAAGATGAGGAAAAAAGGAAAAAAACCTGAATGTAAATATCATTTCTGTCACTTATCATATCCAAGTAAGTCACTTTAGTCTCTTCTGCATTTCAAATTCTCCATTTAAATAATCACTTGGTGAGGATGTTAAACACAGGTTGTAGAACCAGAGGGTATTTTGATTAATTCATCTCTAAGATGCCCTAAAATCATGAAATTCTATGTGCTTTTGATTTTGTCTACAGAAAAACAGAGAATACTTAGCTGGCAGAAAGGGAAAAAATTAATGGAATAAAAGAAACACCAAGAAAAGCAGAGAAGAAAGAAAAAAGAAAAATACAAGAAAAGATTATAGAAAAGTCAAGAGAGAAAAGGAAAAAAATCTACAAAAAAAGAAAAGGCTTCAAGGAACTGGTCAAGGGACTAGTCTAAAGGGAAAACTAGACGGGGAAGTCAGTAAACAGGAATCATTTAGAAATATCCTCTAAATAGATGATAAAATTAATTAACGTATCATGGCCTACACCTAGATTACATATCCATCACTTCTGGAAAAAGCATTCATCTCAAGGAGAGCAGACATCTCTTTATCTAAGAACTTGCCTGATTAGGTCATGCTTATGTAAAAGCTATGTACTATGGCCATAGGTAATGAGAGCCATTCTAAAATCTTGGACAGTAAAAACAAGAGACTAGTTGCCACTGCACTAATTACCCCTAGTTATCACTAGTTGTCAAATATAATAGAACAAATGCTTGGACTAACCTGGTTTCTTAGGAAAACTCTAAATCAGCAAACACATAACTAAATCTGACTTTCTGAGCTGATCTGACTGGGATCTGTTCCTTAACCTCAGTGCTGCTGAGGGACAAAAGAATTGATGTGGGAGTCATGCAGGCTGACAGTCAATTCGTGGGTCTACTACTCTTTTTTTTTTTTTAACATTAAATGATTTGTTTATATTATGATACTTCTTTTTTGTTTGTTTGCTTTTTTATTTTTTTATTTTTTTAATTTTTTTTAATTTTTTATTTTTTATAAACATATATTTTTATCCCCAGGGGTACAGGTCTGTGAATCACCAGGTTTACACACTTCACAGCACTCACCAAAGCACATACCCTCCCCAATGTCCATAATCCTACCCCCTTCTCCCAACCCCCCCCCCCCAGCAACCCTCAGTTTGTTGTGTGAGATTAAGAGTCACTTATGGTTTGTCTCCCTCCCAATCCCATCTTGTTTCATTGATTCTTCTCCTACCCACTTAAGCCCCCATGTTGCAACACCACTTCCTCATATCAGCGAGATCATATGATAGTTGTCTTTCTCTGCTTGACTTATTTCGCTAAGCATGATACGCTCTAGTTCCATCCATGTTGTCGCAAATGGCAAGATTTCATTTCTTTTGATGGCTGCATAGTATTCCATTGTGTATATATACCACTTCTTCTTGATCCATTCATCTGTTGATGGACATCTAGGTTCTTTCCATAGTTTGGCTATTGTGGACATTGCTGCTATAAACATTCGGGTGAACGTGCCCCTTTGGATCACTACGTTTGTATCTTTAGGGTAAATACCCAATAGTGCAATTGCTGGGTCATAGGGCAGTTCTATTTTCAACATTTTGAGGAACCTCCATGCTGTTTTCCAGAGTGGCTGCACCAGCTTGCATTCCCACCAACAGTGTAGGAGTGTTCCCCTTTCTCCGCATCCTCGCCAGCATCTATCATTTCCTGACTTGTTTATTTTAGCCATTCTGACTGGTGTGAGGTGATATCGCATTGTGGTTTTGATTTGTATTTCCCCGATGCCGAGTGATATGGAGCACTTTTTCATGTGTCTGTTGGCCATCTGGATGTCTTCTTTGCAGAAATGTTATGATACTTCTTCAACAGAAACACAATTCAAATATAAACACACTTGTAAAACTCTTATTCTCTTAATCAAACCTTTGTTGACTACCACACTTAGCTACTAGCAGCATTTGGATGCAAAGGTTTCACTTGTTTTAATCTAGACAAGCCAAAGCAGAGACTCTGATTTGGAGACTTAACAGACACCCCTGCCAGTGGGCTCCTGCTGCTGTTGCTGCTGCTGTTGCTACTTCCAGACAGCGCTGGTGGCATCTACTTAGGTTTTCTGCTTCCAGCTGAAGGTTTGCATATTTGTAATGGTTTCCGAGTGGCCTCTTCACTGATAAAGCCTTTTTTGGTGAAGGCTGAGATTCTGATTTCAGGGCAACTGGAGCACAGTCTCTTGAAGTCACTTCCAAAGTGACTTTGGATCATGTTTGGATTGAGGTTTCTTCTCCTTTTTTTCAAGTGGGGATTTTACTTTCACTTCTTTCTTTTTAATTTCTTCCACTTTATTTTCTCCCACAGTGAAGTTTGCATCATCATCTTCACTCTCCCTAAAATCAGACTCATCCTCAGACTCTCCACCAGGGGGTTGGTTCAGAGTCGTCAGCACTACCGCCATGACTGCCTTCCTAAAGACTCTTCCTCTGCTGTACCACAGCTTTTGATGCTGCTTTTCTTTTCCCTTGAGCACCGCACACATCATCTCCCTCGGTAAGCTTATCTCAATCTAAATCATCACTGGCTACACTGCAATCGGAGAGATGGGGAGCCTTAGTCATTATCCCAATTTCACTGCTGCCACATTTTTTGGTGCTTGTATCTCGAGCCTCTCCCACATCAATGGTGACCCCTGGAAGTTCCTTCACTGATAAAGCTAGCGCCACTTCTAAGTCTCGCTGGTAAAGTTCGTCACCTAAAGCCATCCTTTTTTAGGTGTTTTCTCTTGTAGTGGGATATCTTCTTTCTGGACATTCTTCAGTTTAGGTTTTCTTGTTTCTAGTATTAACTCTTTTGGTATTGTTCTGGGCTTCTAATTCAAAGGTGTGGTTGCAGAAACAAAGTCATCATCACATTTGAAAATTTGAAGAATTTTCAAACTGAGTAACTGACTAGTTTCTTAGGCCTCATGGGGGGGCACCATGGCCCCCTCCAAGACCAAAAATTCACAGTGTTCAAGCTCTTGTTAGCAGCAGTGGCGGTTTCTGGGTCTGCTACTCTTTAACTATAGAATCATAGGTCAATTAATCAATGTTCCTGAACCACAGCTGACTAAATAATAAAAAAATAGGCTGTAACAGCACATCTACTTTGTGATGCTATTGTAATGACTATATAATAATAAATGTCAAGCACATAATATAGTGCCTAACACACAGTAGGACTCTCAACAAATGCTTTTCTCTGCATTCCCTTGTTAACACAGAATTTGTTAAAAAAAAAAATCCACAAAAATCCTACCTGCTTAAAGAGTCTTCTTCAGAAGTCTTATTCGCCACTAAAGAAAAAAGCAAAGTACATTTTAAATCAACAACAGAAAAATACAGAATATTCAAATTGCGAGACTGATGTTGTATTAAAAAGTATTCTTCGGGACCAAACCTGGCAACCACACTGGAGTGAATATTAATTATACTATTGGTAGGCAGTAAACTCGATAAAAAATGTTACTTTCTCCTCTACATTTACCAAATGGAAGAAAAGAATGGTATTTATTGGAATTTGATACCTACAAGTGGATGTTTATAATGACCACAATTTTAACCAAACCCTTGAGACTAACAGAAAATGGTGTCATTAGCAGAATCATCCTCATAGACTGACAAAGTCAGGATTCTTCTGGATTCTTCAGGACTTTCACTATGAGGTACAGTTAAAAGAGACTATAATTATTTTGCTGTAACACAACAGAACTTCTCCAGATCTCCAGCAGGGGCTGTTAAGTTTAGGGTGAAACACCTCATCACAAAGTTTGGTCTACAGACACTCTACTTTGCAGCATGGCAAAACATAGCAAACAGACTCTCTCTGGCCTTATTTCCAATTGCAAGGTAAGTATGAAAGCTTTTAGTGATTTTAGTGATTCTGGTTCTATAAAGTATAACCTCTTGAGTCGACCTACTTTCATTGCTGGAGAGTCTATCTGGATCCACCTCTTAGACCAGAATGGTACCAAAGATTAGTGCTAGGTAGCAGGATATGATGTCATTGTTCTCAACCTTCCCCACTATGTGACAAACATCTGTAGAAATCACACTTTTTCAGTCTGTAAGGCATATGTCATCAGATCCTACACTGATGAACATAACAAAGGACAAAGATTATCTTGAATCACTATATTCAATTACCTCGGAATTTTAATTTTTTAAACATTCGAGAAGATATCCACTGTATGATTGCAACTATATGACATTCTGGTAAAAGTAAAACTTTTTAAGTTAGGAGACAAGGGTTGTGACAAGGGGAACAGGCACAGCACAGAGAACTTTTAAGGCAGTGAAACTATTCTATGTGATACCACATGGTAGATACATGTCATCACACATTTGTTAAAACCCATAGAATGTACAACACCAAGAATGAACCCTGATGTAAATTATGGACTGTGGATGATAAAGATGAGCTAATATAAATATAACAATGTACCACTGTGGTTCAGGATGTTGACAACAAGAAGGCTACGCGTGTAGAGGAACATGCGGTAAATGGAAACTCTCTGTACTTTCTGCGATATTTTGCAATGGACTTGAAAATGCTGTAAAAAATAAGGTCTATTTACTGTGAAGGAAAAAAACAAAAGGTATCCATTGAGACTGTTAAGTGTTGGTACAAACCAGGTGATTTATCAAGCATTTACTATTTGATTTCCTTCCGGGAACCATAATTTTGATATATGCTAGGGAGAAGATGCCTACATGATTATCACTTAAAGAAAACTTCAGGCACTGAGTATCTATAAGATTCTTGTATTGGCAGACGACATCTCACACGAGTTGTCGTGATTTAATGCTGGAGGAATTAAGCACACCCATAGGCCGAGGATTCTTAGAAGCCTGCACTTGGCTTCCTCTAGACTTCACTCCATGCACCTTTTCTCTGCTGATTTTGCTTTGTATCATTTCACTGTAATAACCGCAGGCATGCGTACAAATATATTGAGACGTGCGAGGTCCTCCAGTGAATAACCAAACCTGGGTGTCATTTTGGGAGCCTCTAATACCAATGCATCATATGCAATTTTTATGATTAAGGTTGATGTTTTAAGACACGATTACAGTTAGAAGGTTATTTCACAGAATACCTTTCCTTGAATCTGTTTTTCTTAGAATTTGCCTGGGGGACTACTGTATTTCTATATCCATTTGAATAAAGGCATAAAAGGAATAGATGAAATAATGTCAGAAAATAATGTGAAACAAGCAACAATCGTATTTTAATTGGGGAAAAAAAGAGAATTCTGCTGATTACCAATATGTCCTACAGTATAAAAGTTCCTATAAAAAAACTAAAAGGTCACATAAATTTTCTGCAACTAAATAGGGCTTAATTCACTTCTATTGTAGTTATGAATCGATAAGGGATAATTATAGAAAAAATATATATATATTATATATATATAAAATATATAAAAATTTATAGAAAATATATCATACACAGTATAATAACACACTATTGGTTCTAGAGGTTTTTTGTTTCCACTCATGTTATTAATTTCTTATAGAATTAGAAACAGTTCACCTATTAAAGGCAGTTGTTGACAATCTGCTCAAAAACTCAGAAATACTACATTCGAAATGTAGGATGAGTTATCCACTCCAGCCTGAAAATAGTGGATTTGATCGTTAGAGATCAACAGAATTCATTTGGGGGAAAACAAAGTGAGTTATCTTTTATACATAGATGGTTAAAAACTTGTCAATCTATTTGGCCACATATTCTTGTTAAGCCATAGTTTACCAATTTCTGAAAAAGTACAAAAGCATGTCACATTAAAACTGTTATCAGGTAAAAATTTCCGATAATCCAGAAAATGCTTTCAATCTTGGCTAAACATCATCACTAACTCTGTCACTGTGGTACAGGTACAAAGAAGTTAAGCACAAGAAACAACAAAATATGAAATACATTTTAGATGGGGTAGCCTGTTACCTTAGGAGGAAATATACATATAGTAGAAATGTGTTCCAATAGTGATAGATTCCAAGACAGTTTTCCTTAGTGCTTTCTTTACAGATGAAATTCAGAAAGAAGCAGTAAAAGTAAAGATATAAGAGGAAGGCAAATTAAAGAGGATGGAGAGAGACAGCACTAACAAAAATAGTCCAGTACTGACGTTTTTTACTGACACAGAATCCCTAGCAAGTGACAACTGGTATATTCAGCATATCACCTTATATTTCCTCCTTGATATTATACTAGTTTTCTGCAATAAAATACTTAACAGAGGTCAGTTTCTCCCAAACTGCAGGTCTGTATAAAGTATTTCTGATCAAATTTAAAACTGTCAAAAGACAGCTGCATCGTGATTCCATTTCAGAGATAGGGCCTGACAGCGGCTTCCTGCCTATTGCTTCCAGATTTTTGTCCTAGTATTCATCCACGAGAGTGTATCAGGGACTTGAAGAAAAGCTCAAGTATCTCTACACAAAACAGGTAAGAAAGACAACACTTTTCCTCACACTTGACCCCTAGGTTTTGACAATTATGGAAAAATGTTGGCCAGTCTACTCACCAGGCCAGACCATATCCCCTTGACCCTGTCCAGGTAGATACTGCAGTTAGAAAAAATAACACTTGTTGTGTTATTTTTCCATATTTGAACACAGAATATTCCAGTCACATAAATAACAGACCTTACAACTCAAAAATGGTTCTTTTGAAAAGGTTACCACCAAAGAACTTTTAAAAGTTAAATCCAACTTTTTTTAGTGATTTTGATACAATTAATACTCCATGAAATATTTTTTTTCAAATTTTTCAACAACATTTCCTCTAATTCCTCTCCTAAGTTTCCCCAGCCACTTCCCAGTCTTCTCTACCAAGTCTTACACCTCCATCCACACTTTATATACTGGTATTGCCAGGCTTTGTTCACTGGCCTTCGTCTATTTCTATATGTTTTCCATCATGGACAAGCTCAATCTTTGTCCAAGCTATGACTTAGCCTAATAATTCTAATCAATTTATTTCAAATCAGCACCTACAAACTTGAGGCTCTGTCTCCAGCTAGAAACTCCTAGTATTCAATTATCCAGTTACTAAAAATATTCTACATGGATATTCCATCAAATTCAACATATACAGAAAATCCCTGGTCTTCCCTATTCCCACTGCACTCCGATAAAGTCCTACTCATTCTTCATGGGCAAGTTTAAATGTTAGTGCACAACCTGGAAAGATATGACTCTTCTACGATTTCTTCTTCCCCCTCCCCTTTTTTAAGATTTTATTTGACAGAGAGACAGCGAGAGGGGGAACACAAGCAGGGGGAGTGGGAGAGGGAGAAGCAAGTTTCCCATGGAACAGGGACCCCAATGTGGGGCTTCATCCCAGGACCTTGGGATCATGACCTGAGCTGAAGGCAGCTACTTAATGACTGAGCCACCCAGGCATCCCCCTCTCTCCTCTTTCTACATTCAATAATCATGAAACTGTATTAACTATACTTCTTTTCTATCATTGCTTTATATTTCCCCTGCCACTGCCCTACACAAACATGAGCTCTTAATTGAGGACTTCCAGAAGGGGAAAAAAAATAACCCCACCAACTAGTATTGCTATTTATTAAATGAATAAAAAGTTTTTAAGCAAAACAAATGGGAAAGGCAGCACCTGGGTGACTCAGTTAAGCATCTGCCTTCCCCTCAAGTCACGGTCTCAGGGTCCTGGGATCAAGCCCCATTCCAGGCTCCCTGCTCAATGGGGAGTCTGCTTCTCCCTCTCCCTCTGCCCCTCTGCCCCACTTGTGCTCTCTCTCAAATAAATAAAATCTTTTGAAAAGTTTTAAATTTTTTAAAAATGAGAAAGATATAAGGCCTAGAAAAGAACAACATTGTAAATTGAATAAATTGAGCCTCCTGACTTTTTGAGTATAGAGGAGTGAACATTTCATAATGGACTGATACTAGACTAAGGAAATATAAGCGTCCTTTATCTTCCAGTCTCTTTACATGGTTTTTTTCCAATCTATCCTCCACATGAGGGTTGACCAAACTATGGCCACAGGCCAAGTCAGACCAGTCATGTGCCTGTGCCCCCATAAAACTTTATTTACAGAACCAGATGGTTGGCTCTTGCTATTCACCTACGTGTTGCTACAGCTGCTTTCACACTATAGTGGTAGTTGTAGTTGAAAAACCACAGGGCCTAAAATATTCACTATCTGGCCCTTTAGAGAAAAATCTTGGTGATCACTATTTTGTGCCACAACCAGAAGACCCTAATTCAAATCTAATCTTGTTACCCTTCTGCTTCACATTCTCCAGTGAAGTACTGCTCCATCAAGTACTGCTGGCTCCCTCCCCAATAACCATGCCATAGTCTTCATTCTTGCTGGAAAACCACAACTTTATTTGGATATTTATTGTCCCAAACACGAAGCCGCCATACCGTAGCTTCAAAAGAAAAAAAGATTATTCTAAGCTAATCACTGTACCTGGTTTACCAGTGGCTGGTTTAGGAACAAGCATGTGATATAACCTAGCTTATAAGATGTTAGAGGAAAGTTGCTGCAAGCCTCGGAGTTTTCTTCCTATTTTAAGAAACATATAGCGGAGCCTGGGTGGTTCAGTTGTTAAGCGTCAGCCTTCAGCTCGGGTCATGATTTCAGGGTCCTGGGATACAGCCCCACATCAGGCTCCCTGCTCAGAAAGAGGCCTGCTTCTCCCTCTGCGACTTCCCCCTGCTTGTATTCCCTCTCTGTCTGTCTCTCTCTGTCAAATAAATAAAAAAAATCTTAAAAAAAAAAAAGAAAAGAGACATATAAAGAAAAACAGTCCTTCCAGTCACTGGATATTGTTGCTAATTAGCCAATCAGGAAAGGACATATAAAATAATGCCAACCTCAAAGCTAAAAAGAGACAACTGGCATCCTGGAGACATCACTGAACCATCAAAAGAATTCTGGTTCTGACCGTTTTAGTCACTGTTTGGTTTGGTTTGCTTTTTTTAGATTTATTTGACAGAGAGTGAACGCATGCAAGAGAGAGTGCACAAATGGGAGGAATGGCAGAGGAAGAGAATCGTCAAGCAGACTCCATGCTGAGCATGGAGCCCTGTGGGATGTGGGGCTTGATCTCATGACCCATGAGACTGTGACCTGAGCTAAAACTAAGAGTCAACGTGTAACTGACTAAGCCATCCAGGTGGCCCTGTTTTAGTCACTATTATAAGTCACCTGTTATTTGCAGCTTAAAGCATTCAACCTGATAAATTTCCCAAGGTCTACATGGTAAGATCTACACCTTTCTATGGTACTGAAAAACTTTCATTAGCTTGCCTTAGCTAAGTATTCACTCATTCCAACCATTCCCATAGCACACTTTTTGCACCAGCAAAACTGAACTGCTCATAAGTGCTCCAAAGTTCACTCATACATCTGAGCGTCTGCACTGCTGTTCCCTCTGCAAAACATGTAATCTTGATGGACGTTCCTCCTGTTAAACATGGTTCTTCTGCTTATTTACCTGGCAAACTTACTACTCAGTCTGCATACTATTGACTTACATATTAAATACGAATAAAAACCTAACAATGAGAATTATAAACACGAAGGGGCTCTGGCACATAGTAAGCACGGAATAAACTAAATAATTAAAATAAAGTAGTAAAAATGGAGTAGATAATAAAAATGACAATGATAATAACAAACTCCTGGAGGGCAAGGATTGTGTTTTTTGAATGTCTGTATTCTACATCAGAGTGACAGTAGCTAAAATACACTTGATAGTTATTTGCTAAGTGAACAAATGAAAATGAGTAAATTGCAAAACCGAACCAACCTACAGATTTTCTTTGATAAAAGTCTACTAAATTAAATGTTTCTTCATGCATTTCAGATTGTACAACACTAGGTGCCATTTGTAGGGACAAATGGTAGCATTTTTGTTATTGTGAATCATTTTTCTGCTTTTAGTATAATCTGTTGAGCCTCAGCTGCCCCATTTGAATTTTTATTATGATAATCTCTTTACTAATGGCAACAGAGTATCATGTTCTAACAAAATTACACTATCCCGGGGTGCCTGGGTGGCTCAGTGGGTTAAAGCCTCTGCCTTCGGCTCGGGTCATGATTCCAGGGTCCTGGTATTGCTGCATACTAGCTAAGTTTTCCAGTTCATATTTTTTGCCATTTGTTTATGGTACCACGAATGTATTGTAGAGTTCCCAGTTTTTAAGGATAGCTCCTTTTTTAATGAGACAAATCACTATGTAATAATATTTACTAAATGTAATCCACTTGAAAAAATTAAAAGATCCATTTACATAACAAGTTCAATTTGTTTTAATATGCCTAAAGAGGAAGTATAAAACATACTAACTTAAAAATCTTTCTCTTATTGACACAAAGATATAAGGGATTTTAGGGGTCATGACTATAATAATGAATTTCTTTTCAAACAATAATGTCTTGTATTTTAAATTGCCTAAAGTTAACTTCCTTTTTTGTTGTTGTCCACACTGAGGTACTTTTTAAAAAAATTATGTTCAGTAGCCAGCATATACTACATCGTAAGTTTCGGATGTAGTGTTCAATGATTAATTAGCTGCGTATAACACCCAGTGCTCATCACGATACGTGCCCTCCTTAATACTCATCACCCAGTACCCGCATACCCCAATCCCCTCCCTTCCGTAACCCTCAGTTTATTTCCTGGAGTCCAGTCTCTCTCATGGATTTGTTCTTATTGTTCATGACAGTATTTAAATTCTTAAATAATTCTGAATACTGGATTATTAAGAAAGATATTAAGGAGGTGGGAGGTTGGGGTACCAGGTGGTGGGTATTATAGAGGGCACGGATTACATGGAACACTGGATGTGGTGAAAAAATAATGAATACTGTTTTTCTGAAAATAAACTAAAAAAATTAAAAAAAAAAAGAGTGTCTTTTTTCCACTGTGTATTTTTTCCTGCTTTGTCGAAGATTAATTGACCATAGAGTTGAGGGTCCATATCTGGGCTCTCTACTCTGTTCTACTGGTCTATGTGTCTGTTTTTATGCCAGTACCATGCTGCCTTGGTGATCACAGCTTTGTAGTAAAGCTTGAAATCAAATGTGATGCAGCCAGTTTTGTTTTTCTTTTTCAACATTTCCTTAGCAATTTGGGGTCTCTTCTGATTCCATACAAATTTTAGGATTATTTGCTTCAGCTCTTTGAAAAATACTGATGGAATTTTGATCAGAATGGCCTTCTGATTGCTCTAGACAGTATACACATTTTAACAATGTTTATTCTTCTGATCCAAGAGCATGGAATGGTCTTCCATCTTTCTGTGTCTTCGAGTTCTTTCATGAGTGTTCTGCAGTTCCTTGAGTACAGATCCTTTGCCTTTTTGGTTAGGTTTATTCCCAGGTATCTTATGGTTCTTGGTGCTATAGTAAATGCAATTGATTCTCTAATTTCCCTTTCTGTGTTTTCATTGTTAGTGTATAAGAAAGCCCCTGATTTCTGTACATTAACTTTGTATCCTGCCATGTTACAGAATTGCCGAATGAGTTCTAGTAGTTTGGGGATGGAGTCTTTTGGGTTTTCCATATAAAGTATTATGTCATCTGCGAAGAGAGAGAGTTTGACTTCCTCACTGCCAATTTGGATACCTTTTATTTCTCTTTGTTGTCTGATTGCTGTTGCTAGGACTTCTAATACTATGTTGTACATGAGTGGGGAGAGTGGGCCTCCTTTTCATGTTCCTGATCTCAACGGGAAGGCTGCAAGCTTTTTCCCATTGAGGATGATATCTACTGTGGGTTTTCCATAGACAGATTTTATGAAGTTGAGGAATGTTCCCTCTCTCCCTATACTTTAAGCGTCTTAATCAGGAATGGATGCTGAGTTTTTTCAAATGCTTTTTCCTGCATCAACTGTGAGGACCTCTTCTATTATTGATTTGCTCTATCACATTGATTGATTTGCAAATGTTGAATCATCCTTCCAACCCAGGGATGAATCCCACCTGGTCATGGTAGATAATCTTTTTAATGTGCTGTTGGATCCTATTTGCTAGGATCTTGTTGAGAATCTTAGCACCCATAATCATCAGTGATATCAGTCTGAAATTCTCCTTTTTGGTGGGGTCTTTGCTGGCTTTGGGGATCTGGTTAATGCTGGCTTAGAGACAGTCTCTTCAATAAATGGTGCTGGGAAAATTGGACAGCTATATGTAGAAGAATGAAACTCAACCATTCTCTTACATCGTACACAAAGATAAACTCAAAGTGGACAAAAGATCTCAACATGAGACAGGAATCCATCAGAATCCTAGAGGAGAACATAAGCAGTAATGTCTTCAACATTGGCCACAGCAACTTCTTTCAAGATGTCTCCAAAGGCAAAGGAAACAAAAGTGCAAATGAAATTTTGGGACTTCATCAAGATCAAAAGCTTCTGCACAGCAAAGAAAAGAGTCAACAAAACAGAGAGGCAACCCATGGAATGGGAGAAGATATTTGCAAATGACAGTACCCAGGATCTATAAAGAACTTCTCAAACTCAGCACAGACAAAACAGAAAACCATGTCAAAAAATGTGCAGAAGATATAAACAGACACTTCTCCGATGAAGACATACAGATGGCTATCATACACATGAAAAAATATTCATCAGCACTAGCCATCAGGGAGATGCAAATTAAAACCACATTGTGATACCACCTTACACCAGTTAGAATGGCCAAAATTAGCAAGACAAGAAACAACATGTGTTGGAGAGCATGTGGAGGAAGGGGAACCTTCTTACACTGTTGGTGGGAATGCAAGTAGGTGCAGCCACTTTGGAAAATGGTGTGGAGTTTACTTAAGAAATCAAAAATAGAGCCTCCCCATGACCCTGCAATTGCACTCCTGGGTATTTACCCCAAAGATATAGGTGTAGTGAAAAGAAGGGCCATCTATACCCCAATGTTCATAGCACAAATGGCCACAGTCACCAAACACTGGAAACAACCAAGATGCCCTTCAATGGATGAATGGATAAAGAAGAAGCGGTCCATATTCACTATGGAGTATTATGCCTCCATCAGAAAGGATGAATACCCACCTTTTGTAGCAACATGGACCGGACTAGAAGAGATTATGCTAAGTGAAATAAGTCAAGCAGAGAGAGTCAATTATCATATGGTTTCACTTATTTCTAGAGCATAACAAATAACATGGAAGACATGGGGATACAGAGAGGAGAAGGGAGTTGAGGGAAATTGGAGGGGGAAATGAACCATGAGAGACTATGGACTCTGAAAAACAATCTGAGGCTTTTGAAGGGGTGGGGAGTAGGAGGTTGGGGGATCCAGGTGGTGGGTATTATAGAAGGCACGTATTACATGAAGCACTGGGTAGAGTGCATACACAATGAATTCTGTTACACTGAAAAGAAATTTAAAAAACAATAGAAAGATATTAAGAAAGAAAAAAAAATAGGGGCTCCTGGGTGGCTCAGTTGGGTAAGCATCCTCCTTCAGCTCAGGTCAAAATCCCTGGACCCTGGGATTGAGCCCCCCATTGCGCTCCCTGCTCAGTGGGAAACCTGCTTCTCCCTGTCCCTCTGCCTGTGCTCTCTCACTTTTCTCTCTCTCTGTCAAATAAGTAAAATTGAGAGGTGAGGGAGAGAAAGAGAAAGAAAGCAAGAAAGTGAACTTATACAATTTACACATTCAGGTTTTTTTTTTCCCCCACTGTTCTTTCTTTATCAAAACTTTTTTACTCTGACTTCATCTATGTGACCACCAAAAGTACTTCACTCTGAAAAGTCTTACCTGGGTTGTTATTTTGCGAAAAATTTTTAAGTCTTTCTTCTGTATGTTTGGCAATTGTTTGGTGATTGCTACATATAAAAAGGGTGATAGACAACGTTACTATTTTAATACTGATATGAAAAATATTTACCAAATATATCAAATTCATAAGTGTATTTGAAATAATATCAGAGCTAATATCAAAACTTAAAATACCCCATATACTTCAAAGTAAGGTGAACTAGTCATGAAGTAGTAATTTAGCAATTAGTAGTGTTAGCTTGCCATAATGGAACGTGTTTTGAACTCAGTGGTCCTAACTCTCTAACCACAGCTATTTGCTCTTGGAGGAACCACTTCTCTCTATCTCAAGTCTTCCTCTATAAAACAGGCATCTTACTGCCTTATTTCACAATGTTGTTAAGAGGATTTAATGAAATATTTTACCCAAAACATGGCCTCTTGGGAAAGATGATGCCCACCACTCCAAGAAGGTCAGTATGACACCTTTCATCACCTCATAAGAAAAGGCGCTCTGCAGGATTTAAATCAGGCTTGAGATACAGGCCTAGTAACAAAGGAGAAAGGAAAGCCCAGGCTCTTCCTGTAGCATTATTTGAACCTCTTTAACAGCTTAGAAGGGTCCCAACTATCATCTGCTAGCAGGATAGACAAGCAAAATCCTCAAGTGGTACTTCATTATGAAGGTCAGCACAAACATATGGGCTTCACGTAAGACTTTTGAGTGTGAAGGGAAGGGTATTTGTGGCTAAAGCCAGGGGGCCCAGCAGCCAGAACAGGGTGCTGGTGCCTTGGAATAACAGCTGAGCATATAAGCATATGTCGTAAACTAAAAAATGTTGTGACTTTGAAGTCTCATTGTGGGTCACCATGGAGACTGGGGAATGTGGATCAGCAAGGGCTTCCTGGGAGCAAAGGTCAATCATAACCAGACTGCAGGGGGAAAAAATTGCCTTCTAGAGAACAGGTCTGTATAAAAAGTTATTTGCAGGGGTGCCAGGGTGGCTCAGTCATTTAAGTGTCTGCCTTCAGCTCCATCATGATCTTGGGGTCCTGGAATTGAGCCCCACATCTGGCTCCCTACTCAACCTCTCCCCCTGCTCATGCTCATGCTCTTGTTCTCTCTCTCTCACAAATAATTAATTCTATATTTTTCTTTCTTTCTTTTTTTAAGATATTTATTTATTTATTTATTTATTTATTTATTTGAGAGAGAAAATGAGAGAGGGAGAGAGAGAAGATGAGAGGGGGGAGGGTCAGGAGGAGAAGCAGACTCCCCTCTGAGCAGGGAGCCCACCTGGGGGGACTCAATCCTGGGACTTCAGGATCATGACCTGAGCCAAAGACAGTCGCTTAACCAACTGAGTCAAGAAGGCACCACACAGCAATATTGCAGCAATAGAATCAAAGGAAACAAGGCAATGATAAGAATGTCCTTTTTTCCCTCCAAATGACTTGAAGAAAGAGGATGGTCTCTTTGGTCTTTGGGAACTCTTTAGGTTCTTGGAAAATTCAAAGGGGAAAGAATAGGAGATAACCCTCAAGGAAAAGGATAGGGCTTTCTACTAAACTGAGCATCTCAGGACCCAAGTAACTAGTTGGGGGGGCGTGATGTTGGGGTACCTAGGTGGCTCACTTGGCACTTGGTTAAGCATTTGCATTCAGCTCGGGTCACAGTCTTGGGGTCCTGGGATTGAGACCCACATCAGGCTCCCTGCTCAGCAGGAAATCTGCTTCTTCCTCTGTCCCTACTCTGCCCCTCTCTGAAATAATTATAACTGAAATCTACAAAGAAAGGAAAGGAGGAGAGGGAGGGAGGAGAGGGAGGAAGGGAGGGAGGCAGGAAGGAGTAAACACACAAATGTAACATTCTTTGTACCCCATGCATAACAGTTATCCTTGGAATGAAACAGATACAGTTAGGGTCCCTAAAGATAAAGGTCTCGATAGTCCTGAGATTAAAAAAAAAAAAAAAATCCCACACTCATTTTTAATGCTGACTAGTCTAGCCTTTGTCTTGGTTTCTGGCAAGTGACATGGGCTAACTCACTACAGTCCCCAAATTGCCGGAATCAAACTACGAACGCTCATCTGTTACATAAGAACTAAGAGTTCAATTATTTTAAACTTCACTTTAATAATAACTAACATTTTAATGTAAACACTTACCCATCAAATCCACTAAAAAGAGCATAGTCTCCTGCCGTCCATCCACGTTCATCTCGAGAAGAGGTATTAACACCTTGCTGAAGAAGAAGCCTGACTACATCTGGAGATGTAGAGGGTGCAGCAAGCATGAGGGCTGTTCTAAAATAACAGAGACATAACTTCACCCTTAGGAACTTAGGGTTATCTAAACAGCAAATTTCATATATTTTACCAGGTTAATATCTTTCCTGTCAGTACAGAATTGACCATTAACAACTTCAAGTGTTTATCTTTGTAAATTACCTCCATGGCTAAAATTAAAAGGCAAAAGAGAAGCCTCTTGTCCCACCTGGGTATGACAGTAGAAGTTGCTAGTTTAAAGTCATTTGATGAACAAGAAACTATGCTGAGGTCACTTAACTGAACGAGTGAAGATTTTAAAAAAGAATTCCCCATTTTTTTTCCTTAAGCTGATTCGGTGTATTTCCAAGTCTTCTAGAGGACAGGTCTGTATAAAAAGTTATTTGCAGGGGTGCCTGGGTGGCTCAGTGGGTTAAGCCTCTGCCTTCAGTTCAGGTCATGATCTTAGGGTCCTGGGATCGAGCCCCACATTGGCCTCTCTGCTCAGTGTGGAGCCTGCTTTCCCTCCCTCTCTGCCTGCCTCTCTGGCTACCTATGATCCCTGCCTGTCAGATAAATAAATAAAATCTTTTTTAAAAAAAGTTATATGCAGGGGTGATTGGGTGGTTCAGTCATTTAAACGTCTGCCTTCAGCTCAGTCATGAACTTGGGGTCCTAGAAGTGAGCCCCATGTCTGGCTCCCTGCTCTAACCCCTTCCCCTGCTCATATTATCTCTCTCTCTCTCAAAAAAAAAAAATCTTTAAAAATAAAAAAAAAACAAAAACGCTACTTGAAGGCTTAAAATAACAGCATTCATACTAACAGTAATAAAAGAGTCATAGTTGCAGTTAATGGTACTAAAATAAGCATGGTTAGGCAGTAAATTAAATACTATATATATAAAATATTATTTACACACAACCCTTGAAGGATATATTATCCTTCTTTTCATATCAGAGAACGTATCAGAGTCACATATCCAGCAAGTAGGAAAGGAATTAAACCTAGTCTTGTGTCTACCTAAAGTCCATCTCTTTTCTCTTTATCATCAACCTATGATTTGTACTCACAAAAAGAAAAATCTATTTGATGAAAGTTATCTTTCATCCTTCTACCCTTACCAATGAAAACTCTCTCTCTCTCTCTCTGTATATATATATATATATATATATATATATATATATATATGACATGAAAAAGGATGATAAGCCCACCCTATCTGGTAATAGTAATTAATAATCACTTAGGGATCACCTAACATCAGTATTCTTTAAAAAAAAAATTTAAAGCAAGGAGTCATCCAAAAGATAAAACAACTCCTATTTATGTTTAATATGCATCTTTTAAGGAGAATTTATATTAAGTAGAAGTTTCTAAAAAATACTATAAAAGGGTTAAGAAGTTTAATATTGTGTCATAAAATAAAAGGAGTGCACACTTTATAATAAAACTAATATGAAACCCTTTTAGGTAACATAAAATCATATGGCAGAAAAAAAAGGACTACAGATCACATCAGTCAATAATAGGAAGGAATATAAATTCTGTGTATACTGTTCTTCATGTTGCCCCATCAGAATAATTGCTTTCTGCCTAACTGATGACATGTTGACATTTTCACTATATAATTATAAATTAATCCTCTTCTTATTATGTTACTCTTTCTGACTTAATTATACCACCCTAGGACAATATACGGTTAAAAAAAACACAACTACTGTACCTTTTAAACTTATCAACCACATGTACATCTGCTTTTTTTCTAATTAACAATTCCACCATTTCATGATTGTTTTCAATTACAGCAAGTAAAAATGGTGTGAATTCGACCTGTAAAAGTGAAAAAAACAATTTGTAATTTACAAAATTACATAATTCCATACTGAATTTTAAAACCTATAAAGTATCCTCTAACCTTAAACACATATATAAGTACTCTCAACCCCCCAACTTCCCCAGCCCTCCATCTTCCCCACCCCCTGCGACTACCCCTACCCCCCCCCCCCCTCACCACCCCCTTTCATCAGCTGCTCCTTCTCTTTGCAATAGCCCTCCACAGGGGACCTGGGTGGCTCAATCTGAGGGTCTGCCTTCAGGTCAGGTCATGAGCCCAGGGTTCTGGGATCCAGCCTCACGTCAGGCTCCCTGCTCAGTGGGGAGTCAGCTTCTCCTTCTCCCTCTGCCCCACCCCTATGCTCACTTCTCTCTCCCACTCTCACTCTTTCAAATAAATAAATATTTTTGAGAAAAATAAAATAAATTCAGTTAAATAGTCCTCCTCTACCTCTTCAACAGATTAACTCTAGTCATTCTCCAAATCTTACTTCAAACATTGACCGGTTCCAAGAATCTCGGCTTCTCTCACAGTATTTATCACTGTATACACTACTTATTTTATTGCACCCATCGAAACCAAGAGCTTATTGAAGGAAGGGACTATTTTTTATCTCTATATCTCCAAACTCTAAAACATAGCTGTAAAAGCTTAAAGTATTTTTACTGAGTTAACAGCCTAAATGATTATCTCTGGTGTAGTGTTTCTTAAATTATATTCCAAAGAACATATACTTTGCAGGAAGGTGAGGATTGTGCCTCAATAGAAAGATTCAATGTTCCTTTATGTTTGAGAAATATTACAGAACTGCACATTATCTCTAGTGCAAAAGAAACCGGTTTAAATTTGCTTATCCCCATTTGACAATACTTTCATGGCAAACATTAACATTTCAGAAATTAGTTTCAGGGATACAGTGTCGAGAGCTTTCCAATAAAGGTGAAGCTTTTTTCCAGGTTATACCAACATGCTTGATTCTCTTCTATCAATGGTATCAGGATCCCAGATGTCAACATAAGGCTCTCTTGCTCCAAATGGGTCACTAAGGAGATGGGCTCTAAATTAAAAGAGCAGCTCTTGGGCATCTGGGTGGATCAGTCAGTTAAGCATCTGCCTTTGGCTCAGGTCATGTTCTTGGGGTTCTGGGATCCAGCGCTGCATCAGGCTCCCCTACTTTTCCCTCTCCCTATGCCCTTCCTCCCTACTCATGTGTGTTTGCTCTCATGCTCTCTCTCAAATACATAAAATCTTTCTTTAAAAAAAAGTTCGTTAAAGTGAAATCTTAAAACTTCGAATAATTGACTGACAGTTTACAGCACTGTTAGCCAAAGCCGGCCTCTTTCAAAACTTGAAGAAAACCAACACTTGGGTCAACAAAAACTTAATAACTATAATCAATTGTAGATAATTGCTGCATTTAAGAATGAAAATGTATCAAAGACTAGTATGAATATCAACTGAATGATAGAAACATAGATCACTTATCTATCCCTATAACTAGATCATAGTCTTAGAGCAGAATAAGGCATATTCCATGTAAAATTACTCAGAATTACTACTTGGGTTAGAAGCATAGAGGCATAAAAATTCTTGCTATGTGAAGAACATGCTTCTCTTCTTATAAGTCTGTATATGTGCTTTCTTCCTGCTTTCTTTCCTTACAGTCCCTACAAAAATGTATTTCCAAAAAGTGCACTCAAGAAAAAAAAATCAAAAAATAAAAATAAAGTGAAATCTTAGACAATGAAGTTATTTCAAAATATTTTTATTGAGGGAATGCTTGAGCTTGTACGTATGAAAAATTGACCCTATGTCAACCAACAGTGCTTCCTTAAGGGCAGTGGTAGGAGGTAAGGCATGTCAAAGAAATAACAAATGGAAGAGTGAGTGTGGTCCCCCTCGACTCCCCATGCACAGCTACTAACCCTGAAAACCTACACAATGCTGAGCAGGAACTACTCTGTGAAATGGGAGACCCCAGTGCGGGACATGGCAGGCAGAGTGGCTATGAGCACAAGTAGATGCCCCTGGAGGATGTCAGGACCCGATCCCCGTGCTCTCATCTTCAGAACCTTGGGGCCTGGAGTGCCCGGGGATTGCAACCTGCTGCTTTCTCCTCCCACTCGCACTCACCCAAGTTACCCCACTAGGTCATGGTCTCCCACCCCTTCCCAGCAGCACCCATTTCCTAAGCCCCTGCACAGCACCCAGCCTCCATCATCATCTCATTCCCCATCAGGCCTTCAAGCCTTTGTGGGCTCTGAGCCCACCATCCACTCCCAAGCACTAATGGGAAGATTCTCCTCCTGGGGTGGAAGGGCGGCTGGGAAACAGAACTCTGCCCTTTCCGTGGGCTTCATCGTTCTCTAGTCCTCCCTGCCCTGGCTTTGGAGTTGTTTCCCTGGTACAGGACTTGATGTATAGAATTCAGTATTTATTATTTATTACATATACGAATAAATATGTAAATAAATGTTTTGTAGCTAAAAAATTTATATATATATGTTTTAAAATTTCAAATACTTTATAAATAATGTTGATGTACCTTGTTTCTTGCTTCAATATTTGCATGGAATAAAATCAGCTTCTCTACTATTGATGTGTTCTCACCAGCAACAGCATAGTGGAGGGCAGTATTGCCAAACTTATCCGTAAGATGTGGATTAGCACCATGTTCTAAAAGAATAGTTACACATGCCTCTTCCTGGTATTGTACAGCCTGTCAGTAGTATCCCAAGAAACAGAGTGTAAATTCTGGGAATTTAAAGCAAGCATGCTACAAACAATGTTACACTTAATTGCAATAGATTTTCATACTAAGTAATTAAATCAAATCCATCTCAGGCAGACACAGCTGCTACCACACACCTTCATTAGAGGAGTCCTACAGTCTCCATCATAGAGGTCAAGCTTGCATTTCCTCTCTACAAGAAAATCTACCATGTCAGCATGGCCGATGGTACAGGCCAGATGGAGAGGCGTCCTATGAGAGTGAAAGAATGTTTTAGGAAATTATAGTGCACGATTTCAAAACATGCAATTAATTCATGTAATTGTAAACTTTAAGTAGCATCTTATTCCTTTGACTCAAAAACAAAGATTTCATTTTCTTTTGAAGAAAGTACAGTATTTATTAGTGATCATTCACCATACTAATAAAAGAGCAGGCTATCTGACGAGGTAGAGCTTGACCTCAGGATTCAGCTCAACCTGGGTTTAATAGGATTTAAACTTAATAGTTATGGCTCAGCCTTATCCTCAATTTCCTCATCAAAATAGTGGAGAGAAAAACAGTTATCTCATGTTCCCTGCCTTGCTCAGTTTGAAGGTCATGTGACTCTTGACCTCAAGGGTCATGAATTCAAGCCTCACGTTGGCTACAGAGATTACTAAAAACTAATAAAAATAAAGTAAAGGATAGTTATCTCACTAGACCTCATCACCATGCTTAAATCAGGATCTATGCAAAGTTTGTTTCATATTATTTTTATGACTGTTACTATTGCTACTATTGTACAAAGACAACACTCCCATTAGGTAAAGTGATACAATTATGCCTATTTCTCAGGTATGTTTTAAATATTCACAAGAATACTATATATCAATGATTCTAGGAGGCTCATTTTGTCGCCTTTTAGTATCTCTGACACTGGAATGGGATTTATAATTCAAACTGTCTTACAACTATAATTGGCAGAATTTTTAAAGATTTCTTATTGGTATACAATATGGTGGGGCATCACACAATCAATGTGCCTTACGTTAAATGAAATAATGGTATATACATACAACAGCTCTACTGCAGTTCTAGTCACATGGTTGGCATTTAAATAAATTTTAGTTCTTGAAAGCACTATGGGAAAAGAGGACTAAAATAACGAAGAATTCTTTTTAAGTAAATCTACAATCTGATGTTCAAGAAACTTTAAGCCAAAGGAAGCTCAGGATTCAAATAAACAGGAACAGTTTTATTTTTGTACACTATGTATTTTATATATATTTTATATATGAAATAATATATATTTTATATATCTTATACATAAATATATATTTATATATGACATATTTTCATATACATTATATTAAATAATAAACGAAATTATTTTTCATTTTATTAGATATTTAGATTTATAGATCATATGAAAATCAAGAATTACCAATTATCAATATTAGTATTTAATACCATTATAAATAAATAAATAAATAGCAGATATTTCTGCTACTGCAACAACAACAACAAAACAAGACAAAGACAACTGCAGGCCTGTGGTCCTGACACAGGTGGGGATTTTCTAGGGGGACTTGAAGCCCCTGGACACCTAGGGGGACTCAAACCCCCTGGCTGCCTATGGGGACACAAACCCCCTGGCGACCTACCAGTGGAGGGAAGGGGCGTCCCCGCATCCACTCTAGCCCTGGGGAGCGTGGCTGCTCCAGCTTCTCCCCGGTGGGCCATACCCTGGAGCTCCACAACCAGATAGACAGGATCAAACTGACCGCTCAGGGCTATCTCTTGCAAAGAGAAGACCCCTCCCAGCCTGACAGACTTTTCTAGAGATCGTTTAGCCGGGCTATACACAGGTGACCAATGAGATTGTGATACACAGAGAAAACTGAACAATCATGCTAGGTCTGCCACACACAGAGAAAACTGCCCGGGCTTTCTATGTGTGACCAATTGAATTTCAATTTACCCTAGTAATATACGGATGGCCAACTGAATTTCAATTTACCCTAGTAGATATATGGATGACCAACTGAATTTCAATTTACCCTAGTAGATATATGCGCACCCTACTGATTGGATGTCTTCACCGGGCCAGACCTGCCCCTGTATCTAGCCTTTGCAAGTAATTTCCTCTGGGAGGGGCGGGGTCAATCTAAGTTCACTACATAAACACAAAATGACTCCCTCTGGCTAAGCAGGCCCTTAATGCCTATTACCTTTTCCTCTTGTCTCTTTTATTCACGTTCTTCCCACGCAAGAGCAACCGCTGCATTTTGAATATGTTGTCCATGACAGCAACTTTGTGGATCTTTTTGAGCTCTTTCACGCGGATGTTATACCGGGGCTGGGTCTCCGTGACTTCCTCCTTGTGAACCGATGCCCTCAAGTCATTCATCAGCTCCATGTCTAAGGTCGGGGATGAACGCACCTTCGCAGTCCGGAAACCAAAAAACTTCTTCATTGCAAAGCCTACAGGCTTAACCAACACTCCACTTTCCGCTCGGCTCTTCGCCGCTTCTAGACACCAGCACCAGTGCTAGAGATAAGCCAAACGTAGGGAGCAACAGTTAGGAATCTTGGAGCACCTAACAACCGTAACCATGACGCCAAGCACAAATGCGCTTGCGCACCTCTGAATCCCGCGTGTCTGCGCCTGCGCATAAAGGGCAGCGCCTAAAGGTGCCCAAAGCGCATGTGCGAAGCCCAAGCCTCTAAGATCACATAGTGGCAGGGCCTCCGCTTGGCTCGCGGCTAGGGGCGGCGGGGCCTCCGCTCGGCTGGCGGCTTGGGGCGGCGGGGCCTCCGCCCGGCTCGCGGCTAGGGGCGGCGGGGCCTCCGCCCGGCTCGCGGCTAGGGGCGGCGGGGCCTCCGCCCGGCTCGCGGCTTGGGGCGGCGGGGCCTCCGCACGGCTCGCCGCTAGGGGCGGCGGGGCCGCCGCTCGGCTCGCCGCTAGGGGCGGCGGGGCCGCCGCTCGGCTCGCCGCTAGGGGCGGCGGGGCCGCCGCTCGGCTCGCCGCTAGGGGCGGCGGGGCCGCCGCTCGGCTCGCCGCTTGGGGCGGCGGGGCCGCCGCTCGGCTCGCCGCTAGGGGCGGCGGGGCCGCCGCTCGGCTCGCCGCTAGGGGCGCCGGGGCCGCCGCTGGGCTCGCCGCTTGGGGCGGCGGGGCCGCCGCTCGGCTCGCCGCTCAGGGGCTATAAATCTGGATAATAATATTTTAAAGACTCTGAACACCTACAACAAACTAAGAAGTGTTTATTCATGAAAATTACTGAAGTTTGATTAGAGTTTTGTGAGTCTGTGCTGCGCTCTCAGTTCCCATGCCAGAAACCTGTCACTTAGAGAAGGGACTTTCCTGACCTGAGGCAGAGTAAGTCAAAGAGGTGGCCTCCATGCTAAGCAGACAGGGTTCTCTAGCCTGAGGTTGCAATGCTGTTTGGGGAAAACAAGGTAAGAGTAGCAAGGTACTTAACTGTAAGCTCTGAGAGGTCAGAGAGCCATCTGAATGTGATAAGCACTTGACAGAAGCTCCAGGTTTACCCAGGGCATGCAGTGGAAACTGAAGCTGGTTCAAGCCACCCACATACCCATGGTTGCCAAGCCATGCGCATACACGCAAAGAAGCAAAAAGCTTGTTAGTAAGCAAAAACCAGGGAGCCTTGAAAATGACCCAAATGTTGAATGGACTTAGAAGCCCACACAGATCCATCAGCAGAGGAGAAAGCATGAATAATGGGGTGTGCAAACAACATCTGCCCAATCTTTGGCTAAATGTGAAAGGATGCAGGCACAGCAGCAACATGTAGGAAGCAAGACTTAAAAATTTAAGAAATGAACAGAGACATCAATGGCTGCACACTGCAGGAGAGACAGACTTCATAAATTTCCTGGAGGCAAGTTATTAAGCAAAACAAGACAACCCCCTGGGGTGGAAATCAGAACCCCTAATTGCTACATCACCTGAAATTTAACAAGATTATAAAAAGACAAGAAAGGTGGCCCTTCCTACAAAAAGCATTAAGGAGAAACCCATCTAAGTATTTCCAGATGGTAGATTCAGCAAAGATTTAAAAGATTGAAAAGCAGCTACATGGACATGGTCAAAGACTAATGGAAATAGTTTGAAAACCATGATGAAAATGACACAACACATGAAGAGTCTCAATAAAAAGATATACAGGGGTGCCTGGGTGGCTCAGTGGGTTAAGCCTCTGCCTTCAGCTCAGGTCATGATCTCAGGATCCTGGGATCCAGGCCCACATTCAGCCTCCTGCTCCGCAGGGAGCCTGCTTCCCCCTCTCTCTCTGCCTGTTTATATGCCTACTTATGATCTTTCTGTCAAATAAAAAAAAAGTTATAAAAAAAATAAAAAGATACAAAGTAAAGAATTGAATGGGAATTATAGCTGAAAAATACAGCACCTGCAATCAAAAATTCAACTGATTTGAGATGACAGAAGAATCAGTGAACTTGAAGAATCAGAAATTAATCTCAAGCAGAGAGGGAGGTAAAAAACAATGAATAAAATGAACAAAGCCTGAGACCAGATCAACGATAAGTGTACCAACACATATGTAAGGAGACCCCCAGAAGGAAGACAGAAAAGGATTAATATATTTGAAGAAGTAATTGCCAAAAATTGCTTAAATTTGATGAAAATCTAATTTGCAGATCCTTGAAGCCCAGTAAATCTGAACTAGGAAATAGAAAAGCACATCCACACCTAAAAATGTCATCATGGGTTCAAACTGCTAAAATCAAGGATAAGTAAACAAAAACAAAACCTTGAAATCTGCAAGAGAAAAAAACCAATCTATCACAAAAGGAGACCAAAATTATGATTAACAGCTGACTTCTTACAAAAAAATAAGGGGAGCTAGGAGTCTATGGGATAACATAAATCAAAATTAAAAAAAATAATGGAAGCTAGGAGTCTATGGGATAACATAATCTAAATGATTAAAGATTTTAAAAAGGTAACCATGTATTCTATATCCAGTAAAACTATTCTTAAAAAAACAAAGGCAAAAATAAATGACATTTCCAGAGAAAGACTGTGGAAATAAGAGTCTATAAAGCACTAGTTATGTCACTGTATTGTTGAGCTGCTGTAACATGCACAGATATAACATATGGCACTAGGAGCACAGAGAAGAAAATGAGATCTACTGAAACAAAGTTCCTACATTTGACCAGAATTAGAGTAGACTGACAAGATGCACACAGTCATACCTAGATCAATCACTAAGACGTAACTCAAAAAAGGAGGAACAGAAGGATCTCTTGAGATATGAGAAAAACAGGAAAGAAAAAGCAAAATGGGAAGTGTAGAAACAAGTATATCAAAACTAAATCTGATTAACTAAACACTCCACTCAACAGAGATTGTCAATTGGATTTAAAAAAAACCAAGATTGATAAAGAACTTGTGTTCAGAATATATGATCTCTCACACCACATAATAAGACAACCCAAAAGGTATGTGTTTTGGTGAGTGCTGTGAAGTGTGTAAACCTGGTGATTCACAGACCTGTACCCCTGGGGATAAAAATATATGTTTATAATTTTCAAAAAAAAAAAAGGCAACCCAAAAGGGACAGTGAGGGTGCTCTGAGTGGATGTTTCTCCAAAGAAAATATACACACGGCCAATAAAACAGGAGAGGATATCACTAGTGTAGATAACCGTATGTTAATCCATGAGATATTATTTCATTCACACCAGAATGACTCTAAGAATGACATTTTTATCAAAATGACTCTAAGAATATGCTGTAGAAGATACGGAGAATGATGCATTTCATCAGGTCCGTAAAAAGGTAAACAGAAACTTACTACATGACCCAGCAATTTCTACCTGAGAAGTCTGTCTAGGAAAAATAAAAACATGCATCCACACAAAGACATGTATACACACAGGGAGAAGGAAGGAAGGAGAGAGGGACAGGGAAGGATGAAAGAGGAGAGAAAGGGGAAAGGGAAGTGGCCAATTAAAAAATGGGATAATGAATCTGGACCAAAGTTTGGAATTTAGATCAAGTTTGAAATTAGATCAAGATTTAAAGCTACCCCCCCCCAAAAAAAAGAGGCAAGATACGGTATAGCAAACTCCCTCTATCAACTTCTTCAATGAAGACCATATACAGCTTAAAAGTTATTAGAAAACTGTAGGTAATTTTAATAAAATCACTTCAAGAATATAATCTGGTTGTAAGGCCAATACAATGAGCTCTAAAATAATTCTCTTCAGTTAAATAAAGTCATCTGTAAATCCTGTAACAACATGTTCATATTCACAAAATCTGAATGAAAATCAAATATGACTTTCCATAACCAGGAGGGTAATTCAAAGTTCACTTTGAAAGGATTGAGATTTGGGGTTAATCTTTCTTTTAATACTAAGCATACTTTTATAGTTATTCAGATTTTGAAGTGACTCACTTTTTATTTAACAAAATATTTGCTGCTCTGAAATAAAGTTCATTAGTAAGAATGATGGTGTTTAAAACAAACAAACAAAAAGACCATGAAAATGCAAGCTGCATTTCTAATAAATAAAATATTTAAAAATAAATAAATAAAAATAAAATTGTGATCTTTCCCTCAAAACTCCCAGTCTTCTTCATGCTGCTCCATATTTTTCCTATAATGCTTCATCACATTTGAGCACACTCTATTATTATTTCCTCATATGCAATATCATGGTTTAGTTTCTGTTATAAATGACAGCAGAGACTTATTTCTTCTGCCCCAATACCTAAAAGAGGGCTGGAGTATATGCAGCGAAGCTAAAACTTCCAAGGTTCTAATCACGGCTTCATTTTTTCTAGGGTCCAGCCCTACCCAGGAGTCCACCAGAGTGGCCTCATACAAATGACACTGCCATCACCCAGGAAGCCCTGTGTCAGACATCAGCATCAAAGACCAAACTGCAGAAGCAAAGATGCACTTAGTACTCTTGTCATTTAGGGAATAACAAGAGTTTTAGTGCCTCAAACTGGAGGTAGAGACCAATAAATATATTTTCTATTTTATACCTTTAAAATCAAATATTGGTCTTATATAATTAGATAATATTTGAAGAGTGCAGGGTAAACATTTTAACTGACTCCTTTAATATGTTCAAAGGTGACATGTTTCATGTGGACGGGATCTACTGCAGAATCAATCCCTGTTATCCAGAAGCAGACTAAAGAGAACAAAAGTAATTCTTTATATATTTGTTAGTTTCCTAAAATTTCAACCACCCTATTATTCAGATGTAAGAAAGTACAGAAAATTATATCTAAGTTTACATACATTAATTCATAGTGAAGAAAAGAAACTACATCTTCCAGATTTCTAGACCATGTTGAAGGAACAAATGACTCACATTAAAGTTACATCTTTTTTTTTAAGATTTTATTTATTTGACAGAGAGAGACACAGCAAGAGAGAGAACACAAGTAGGGGGAGTGGGAGAGGAGGAACAGGCTTCCGCCAAGCAGGGCTTCTGATGCGGGCTCCATCCCAGGACTCTGGGATCATGACCTGAGCTGAAGGCAGACACTTAACAACTGAGCCACCCAGGGACCCCTTAAATAACATCTTTACACCTTCCAATCAAAAATTTGAGGCACCTGTGTGGCTCAGTGGGTTAAGCCTCTGCCTTCGGCTCAGGTCATGATCTCAGGGTCCTAGGATTGAGACCCGCATCAGGCTCTCTGCCCAGAAAGGGAGCCTGCCTCCCCTCCCCCTCTGCCTGCCTCTCTGTCTACTTGTTATTTCTCTCTCTCTGTCAAATAAATAAATATTTTAAAATGAAAAATTATTTCCCTCTTCCCTCATCATATCTAACAAGAGAAATTTAAACCAATCATTCTCAGACTCAACTCTGCATAAAAATCACTTGAGAAATGTATAAATGCAAGTTCCCAGGCCATGGCCTAGAATTCTGGTTTGTAGTTCTAGAAAAAGGTCCAGGACTGTTTGCATTTTTAACCGTCACCCTAAATTATCCTGATACAACTGGTCAGGGATGTACACCACGAGATACACTGCCTTAAACCCAATATAAAAGCTAGCACTAGCATATTTTTTTAAGTGTATACCTTAAAAGATTATTTCACTTTTCATGCAGCCTCCTCCTCTAGCAACTGTTATTACTTGCCCTCAGATGATATATATCAGTAATAATATCATTAAGAATGACAGTGAAAACTTGGAAAGACAGTAAAACACCAGATCAACTACAGGGAACTATTACAAAACTATCTTAAAACCTCTCCCCTTTGGTTAAACTTCCCTACTGAACAGATGTAAGTGAGTAAATAGAGCAATTTCTAATTTCCTGAGAAAAAGACAAAAATATTGTCTTTAAGACAGAAATTTAGATGCAAAAAAAAAAAAAAAAAAAAAAAGATCAGTAAGCAAAACTAGAGTTTTGCTGAAAACACTTAACATACCAAAATTACACAAGTTGTCAGAGCAAATATACACTGGACACTAACAGTTTTAGCCCACTACATTGTTTATTTAAGGATCTACACAGTGAGACTTTATAAGTTATGCAAATTAAATTTATAGCCAAACCACGTGAACCTTATAAGAAATTATAAGGCAGTGCACTTCATATTTTGATATATATTTTGATTTAATATAAGATATTAAGAAACATAAAACAATAGCCAGAACTAACCCCACCCCTCCAATATCGATCATATGGTGTCCCTACACTGGTTGTGTTTTGAAAATGAGGAGACAAAAGGTGACTAGCTATGAAAAGAATATTCTTGGGGTGCCTGGATGGCTCAGTCGGTTAAGCATGACCTCAGGATCCTGAAACTGAGCCCCACATCCGGCTCCCTGCTCAATAGGGATCCTGCTTCTCCCTGTTCCTGGTGCTCCCCATGTTTGCACTCACTCTCTGTCAAATAAATAAAATCTTAAGAAAAAAAAAGAATATTCCTGGATGTTAAAATCTCATCTAAGTTTTGATGCCACAAAAACTTAAAATATCTGGGGTAACATGCAAGTTCTGGGATGAAGTCCTGATCCAGACCAACTGTTATTCTTTAATTGTTATCAGTTTTTTCTCTCAAGGTAACCAATCATAAAGAACATAGAAAACACGAGGTAAAAACTGAATAGCTGAGAAAGCAACAGGAACTACTTCGGATGGGCATTATTACTTCATTTTAGACTGGTAAAGTGAGAACTAGGAGAATCACTTGAGGCAATTCTTAATTATATACTAAATTTATATATGTGTGTGTGTGTATATATATAGATACATATTTTTTTTAAGATTTTATTTGAGATGGGGAGAGAGAAAGCACACAAGTGGGGGAAGGTGCAGACATCTCGATCCAAGACCCTGAGATCATGACCTGAACTGAAGGCAGATGCTTAACCAACAGAGCCACCGAGGAGCCCCAAATTTTTATATACTTATGTATTATATATAAATTTTTCATAAATTTATTAGTATGTCTTTGTATTCTTATTATACAATTATTCTACATGTTTTTAAGTTTTATAATTGGACAGGTTTAACTTTCTAGAAGTCTGGAAAACCAACCACTAAGCTAACATTTTTGCTCTAACATAATCCTTGGAACATTAACAAAATATTAATTATTTTCTCAAAATAAAACTTGAAATTCGTACAGTGTCTAAAGGAACTTTTCTTGTAACCCACAAAGCAATGTAAATATAATGAGCCCTAATAATGCACTTGGCATGTAACCATAACAGATTAAAACTTTTCTACTTCAATGCAAAAATCACCTCAATTTGAACCAATCTGTGAAGTGTTGACTTAGGAAAGAAAGGCCTAGACACCAGAACAGTAAATGCTGGGGCACACGGGTGGCACCAGGACAGTAAATGTTGGGGCACCCAGGTGCTGGGACACCTGAAGCCTTTGCCTTCAGCTCAAGTCATGATTTCAGGGTCCTGGGATCAAGCCCCACATCAGGCTCAAGTCATGGTCTCAGGGCTCTGAGATCAAGGCTATCAGGCTCTCCGCTTAGCAGGGAGACTGCTTTCCCCGCTACCTCTGCCTGCCTCTCTGACTACTTGTGATCTTTCTCTCTCTTTGTCAAATAAATAAATAAAATCTTTAAAAAACAAAAACAAAACAGAAAATACTTCTTCTCTCCTGTCTCAGGCAGAAAATGAAAAAAAAATGTTGAGTATTTAAAAGATTAAAAATAAAAGTCAGATAAATAAAAAGAGACTTTACCAGATAAAAATGGATTTTTTAAGAGTCCATAAATGCCAAACAGCAGCAGAACGAAGAGAATCGGATGAGTTCATCTCAGAGAATCTGGAGGAGGAAAAGAAAAAAAAAATTAAATCAAATAACAACAATGACAAATGACACCTTGACGAAAAGCAAGAATATGGTTATTGATGGTAATCATATTCCATCATATGCAATTTTGGAACCTGACATTCTTTTATATAGTTGCCATGATTTCCTTTCAGCACCCTGTTATCAAAAACCTCATGAAGGAACTCATGCTTCTGTCCTTGACTCTGGTTCTCATTTGAGAAAAGGGAGAGTGTCAACAGGTATTTCCATTTTGACACAGCTTAAGTTACAAATATAATGGAATATAACCAATGAAAAGGTACATATGTGTTGGAAAAAGTATGTGTAACCATTTAAAGGTAGGACTCTGACTTCCTTTTAGGTATTCTTCCCCAATATGGATGGTGTCTAATCAACTTACCATTGGTTTTTTCCTTAGGGCTTGAGCTTTCAGAAAACCCTCTGCAAAACCAGTTTTAAATGCATCTTGGTGAGCTTCAGGTATATTTTTGGTTTTCATGAGTTTGTCCAAACTTTCAACACCTGATCCCCTGTCCAACAGTAGGAACCCCTAAATACACAAACAAGGCATCAGTACTGACTTACTATATAAATAACACTGCCCTATAATATAATGATCACTTGCAATAAAAATCCCTTCAAAAAATCTAGAATTTCTAGTTTTTGTTGACCATCAGAAGAATTACACTAAGAGTTAAAAATAAATTACCTAATCAACGGCAAGGAAACTAACCCTGGAACTTACCCTTCCATCAGTCAATTAAGAAAGAAACTCTCTGTAAGAAAACAATATTGAAAACAATAGGTCACCTGTGGACTCAGGGTTCCAATGGTTTGATGTTCACACTCCTTTATCTCTACTAGAGGAAAAGCCTCATTAATTTATTAAATGTTTATTGAGTACCTTTTACAAACTTGGACTTGTATAGGTTGTGAAAATGTAAAGATAAATAACCAATGATCAGAATGTTTTCAGTCTACTGGGGAGAGATAAACAAATAACTAATTTTTTGAAATCATTTTGATATTATGTTAGAAATTCTAGGTCTAAAAAACAGAAAAAAAAAAAAAAAGAAAAGAGAAGAAAAGAAATTCTAGGTCTGGGAGCACCTGGGTGGCTCAGTCAGTTAAGCATTCGACTTTTGGTTTTAGGTCAGGTCATCATCTAAGAGTCATGGGGTCAAGCCCAACATTAGGCTCTGAGCTCTCAGCAAGGAGTCTGCTGAAGATTCTTTCCCCTCTCTTTCCCTCCCCCACTTTGCTCCTCCTCTGATTGCATGCATTCCCTCTCTCAAGTAAAGAAGATCTTAAAAAGAAAAGAAAAAAGAGGTTCTAGGTCTGGTGGTAAAGTAAATGCTACCTCAGAAGTCAAGAGAGGCATCACAGAGAATAGGATTTCTAAACCACAGGGAACACAAAGCATAAACACTGTGACAGAGTCATGAAATAACAGGCCTTAGCAGTCAGGAATGGCAAGCGATCTTGTATGACAGGACTTTAAATGCCAAGAAACAAGCGGAGCAGAGGATCAGAGGGGGTGCCATATTTAAAGATGAGAACAGAAAAATGGTTGGCAGAGGCCAACTGGATACTACAGCAAGAAACTGACAAGAAAGCAGGAAAGGGGCTAGGAGAAGAATAAATGAAACAAGATGGGATTGGGAGGGAGACAAAACACAAGTGACTCATAATCTCACAAAACAAACTCCTTTGCTTTGGGGGGAGGGGAGTTGGGAGAAGGGAAGTGAGGTTATGAATATTAGGGAGGTATGTGCTATGGTGAGTGCTGTGAAGTGTGTAAACCTGGCGATTCACAGACCTGTACCCCTGGGGATAAAAATATATTATATGTTTATAAAAAATAAAAAAGAAAAAGAAAGCAGAAGAATACAATTATTACATTAAAACATTTTAGACAGATGGTGGGTTGGTGGCAGTCTGGAGGCTGGAGTCTGGAGAACTAGGCTGCAGCTCAGAGCTTTTTACCCTGCCTCTCTGCCATGCTCAGCATGTCTCTCATCTGCAGACTATTTCCCACGTCACAAGCTGGATGTAGCCTTCTCAGGACCCCATTCACACACAACAGCATTGAGCAGAAGGAGGGGGACTGCTTATCCAGGTGCCTCTGATAACAAGTGAAGAGCCTTTTCTCCAAGAACACGAAGGCCTCTCACATGCAGTGGCATGCCCGCATCAGATTCAATAACTGACAAGGAAACCGGGTCACAGCGACTGGCTTAGATCGATTAGAATTTCTTGCTGGGATCTGGATACTGTATCTTTCTCAAGGCACATGAGTTAGGGTTACACACTGGAATGCAATAAAGGCTCTACATCCCCAGAAAAGGTGGGAACAGCTTTTAAGTAGGCAAACAAGATTTTTATTTTGGGTAACACTTCTGGAAACTTCGACATGCTTCCCAATGTGTATGGAAAGAACACTAATTGCAACTGTCCACAGCCAATCTCAGACCACCTTGACTATCCTATAATGCTATCCCATCCCAGGAATAGTGTGAGGCTTCATCTAAAACTATGCTAAATTAACTTGCTCCATTTAGTCTGCTTTTTACATGGCTAGAGAGGAAATAAGGTGGGAGCAACATCTATTTCTTCTGAGAAATTGGGCTACTCTGCCCACAACCTCTTCTGGAAGAACATACCCAGTAGCCTGCTACATCCCTTTCATGTATGCCATTGAAGGTTCTGCTGACCACTTCACAACAATGCTCAAGACAGCCCAAACCTAACAGTAATCACACACTGCTTTCTTTTAGATAGAAAAGTAAGTGTAAAGCAATATAAGAAATTTTTCATCTAACTATTTATTGAGCTCCTATTACATTCTCTTGCCTGGGACTATGGAATTAATGATTGGCAGACATAAGTCATGACCTTGTAGAGCTTGAATTGAGTAGGGAAGACAGGCATTATTGGCCAACAACAATAATAGAAGCAAATGTAAAATTATCAGTGATAAGCACCAAGAAAGAGCTGCAAGGCAAGTCCACAAAGGCAGACTTGAGGAGCTAAAGCTTGAGCTTATATCACGGAAGATAGGAATCCACCTGGTAAGTAGTGGAGAGGTAGAAGAGTGATCCAGACAGAAAAGCCTCATATGAGAAGACTCTCTGGGAAGAGAGAGCATGGCCAGAGAGGTTGGAGCATAGAGGAGTGAGGGAGGTGGTGCCGGAGAAAGCCAGAGTGTAAGGGAGGGGCCAGATCATATAGGCACTGGTGACTTATGTTTAGAAACTGAGTCTTTATCTTCAATGTAAAGGGGAAATTCTAAGCGGTGGTATCAACAGATTCATATTTGAAAGGGTTATTCTGCCAGGGTGAAGGTCAGATTGCATCCAAGAAAGCCATTTTTAAGGCTAATAATGCAGTATTCCACATTAAAAAAAATTGTTATTCAGACTATGGTAGAAACTGACAGAAGAATTCCAAAGATGTTTCGAAAGTAAAAATTATATAATTAAGTCGTCGATAGGATGAGTGAAAAACTAGCCTGTCCAAATGAATGGTGGTGCCAGTCAATGAAATGGGAACATAGAAACAGGACTTGGAGTAGAGCGGATATCAAAAATACATGAAGATCTCATACAACTCAATAGACAAACAAAACAAAACACAGTCTGATTTTACAATGAGTAGAGGCTCTGAATAGGCATTTTTCCAAAGAAGACATACAGATGGCCAACAGGTACTTGAAAAGATGTTGGACATCATTCCTAATGAAGGAATTTCTAATATACATGCCAACTTTTCAGACATTGTGCCTTCTTAGTCCACTAAAAATGGATGATTGTCTATCTCATTTCCTTAAGACCAATAGGACAATTAACAGGGTAGAAATTAGTCCTTAAAGTCAGGCTTCTTACCTGCTTTTTGGTTCATACCACTCAGATAGAAGCTTTCCACAGCTTTGTTGTCAGAGTAAATGTTAAATACTCTGAGAATGCTGTGTAAAATAGTGTAGAAACTATCATTGTAAGACTATGATCAATTCTTTCAAACTAAGCAATCTAGTTTTCATAGTGAGGGGGAGGCAGGGGGACATTTTATTATAAGTCTGTTTCCAAGTTTTCCACAAGAAAACACAGTCATCATGTTAATATAATGGGTCAACCCATTATAAAATAAAATTAACCTAAAATATATGACTATATAATTAAACGTCTAAGTATTCTGTTGAGCTCTACAAAAGCTTCTAATACCCGGCACTAAGAATGTTTACCCAGAAGAACACTTCTTTTCTTATATTCTCCAGATTTGGCAGGAGCCATCTTCCCAGACACTCACTACAGAACACTTACTACACAACTTTGTGAGATAGAAATTAATGAAAGTAACTACATCTAGAGCTTTCATTATTGACACAATGACCACACATCAGCATAAGGAAACATCTCCAATTCCCTGCTTTGAACACAAAAATTTTAGTCCCAAGATTTCTGTTGGATGTCTCATTCCAGGATTCCGAACGAGTCCTACATACAATGGGTCAAAGGAAATCCAGTCACATTTGGTGATGGGGTGGGAAGGTACAGAGGGAGGGATAGAAGGAGGGAGAGGGGAAAAGACTGATTTTAGTTCAGGAGACTCTGAGACCAGAAATTCTTCTCAAGTCAACCTGCCCACCGTTACACTTACCAGAGAAGTAAATGACTAAAAAGAACAGGAAATACTAGAGGGTAACAACAGATCAAACCTTTAATTCTCTCTAAGAGACTTTCCTCCTAGGTTGAAGATCTCCAAACTTAGATCTAGTCCTTATCCATAATTATAAGCTGTGCGTTTTCCCTGCATTTAGTAGATTAGTTCTTACTACATTGGGAACATTGGCCTGGGGCCATGTACCTATCCAGATACTTTCTTAGGACGATATAATGGGCATGGGTTACATTTATAATCTGTCCATAAACCTTTTCTTTTGAGTATTGCACCTTGTGTGGTCCATATAATTCTTGTGCTAAGTGGACACACAACCCAGACCCATCAATGAGGGTCTTTGTAGGAATACTGGGAGAGAAACTAATGGCTTCTGAGATTGATGGCTATGAAAATCGTGAACGTCTAGTGCAGTTGGGGCAGTCTATCCTGTAACCTGGACAGATGTGAGGAAGAATGAAGACAACAGGGGATAAACAACAACAACAGAACCAACAGTGGAACATCTACATGCAGCTGTTGGAAGTTATTCAAACCCTGAACTTTTAAGTCTCATGTGTGGATAAATTCCCTTGTGTTTAAGCTACTTTGCACTGGGTTTCTACGACTTATATCCAAAAGAAATTGGACTGATGAAGAGAAGGAAAACAGGGAATGAAGGGACGGTGAGGACAGGAAGGTCTTAGAACTATAGCTAGACAACAGCCTTACAACAGCATTTATGACAGGAAGGTAGCTGGTTCCCCATTGGTTCCCTTCATTTGTCTTTTGTAGGCCCAGGACAATTTGCTAAACCAGAATATGTTAACAGAGTTAGGTCAGAGCTGAAAAGTGAGTGGAATTGCCTTCTACTTTTTGCTTCTGATTTAGGCACGCTTAGGCACACTGATCTCTTCCTTCTTCTTCCTCAAACACAACCTCAGTACTCCCCTCACTTCAAAATATCATTTCTAGGAGAGTTCAACTCTCAGCACAGCTGACATTCTTAGCCTCCTTCTCCTCCTGCCTATATTCTCTGCCAGCTCATACCCTTGGATCAGACAGGGAACTCCTGGCCAAGACCACTTTACATCTGACTTCTCGTGGTGTAACCCAGTTTAAGTTGCCCAATGCCCTTTCACTTACAAAACCCCCAGAGAAACTCCTTTCCCTTGGGCTGAGATTTCAACCATTTAAACCAATCAATCCCATGCATATGCGATGCATATTATAAACCTTATTCTACCTACAAATTCTTATTTAATACCGTAACTTTAGCCTTATAGTCTATGAGCCCGTATTTGAGGGAAAGTTATAACCAAATGTCCCTAAACAGCTTGTAATCTTTAAAAAATGTAAAAAAAAAAAAAAATGAAAAATAGCAATGCCAAGCGTTTAAAAATAGAAAACTGGTGCCATCTTGTGGTTACAAAGAAGTAAAAATAAAAATTTTATCTCACTTTTTCAATATATTAAAGAAGCATTGCCAAAATCAGACCCACCTTAAACAATCATTTCTCTCAGTGTTCTGAAATTCCCAGATAAAACCTCATACTCCTCCTTTAGAATATTGTTCATGTGGAGAGTTTTCCTTGTCAATCAGACTTATTGCTATCTCAGCCAGGAAAATCTAATTTCCTGAAAAAATAGTTTCCATGATTCTACTCTACGACATTTTTTAGGCATTAAAATGTTAATCAGCAAATGTCTTTGAGAGATGATTCCAAGCACTGGAAACAACACATGACTGGATTTTTTAAGAGTCCATGAAAGTATAGGTTGACTTCCAGAAAACGTAATGCTATAAAAAGTGTTAAAATCCTTCTTCCCAGAAATGTCTGGGTTGACCAAAGGCATAAGATGAGCATGAGCTAAGACGTCCTCCCAAATGCTGCACATCTTATAGACTAAAGGAAAATGCCATGAGCTAACTAACAAGCATCCTTACTTTGAATACAAAATGTGCCATGGAAAGCAGAAGCAGACCTTTTGCATTGTAAAGGCATTCTGCTACTTCACATCTGTCCATGAAGACTAAAGGGATATGCCCATAAGCAATAATATTTGGGTGGTCTGCATTTAAACTTATAGGACCTCCTAGTATAAGTTGATACAGTAATTTAAATAGTTCATGTTTAAATTTAATAATATACCTCAACATGTTCGTGGGTGCCTGGGTGGCTCAGTCATTAAGCATCTGCCTTTGGCTCAGGTCATGAATCCAGGGTCCTGGAATGGAGTCCCTCTTAGGGCTCCCTGCTCTTTGGGAAGCCTGCTTCTCCCTCTCCTACTTTGCCTGCTTGTGTTCCTGCTCTTGCTGTCTCTCTCCGTCAAATAAATAAATAAATAAAATCTTAAAAAAAAAAAAGAAGAAACACATTTTTACGTTATAGGACTAGCTTCTATAAAGTACAGGAGCCTGCTTCTCCCTCTCCCTTGAACCAACCCCCACCACTCATGTGCTCTCTTTCTCTCTCTCAAATAAATAAATAGAATCTTTTTTTTTAAGTAAACACACAAATCTGCACTATTTGCCTGATGGGAGTTATTGACAGGAACAATGAGAATAGAAATAGTAGCAGACTTAGAGGATGATTGTGGAACTGACCAGAGCAAGAAGAAAAGAAAAAAAGTGAAGAATGAAAGAGCCAGGTTGGGGAGAGTGAAGCAAAGCAAAAAAGTATTACATAAGCATAGGGTAAAATTGTTGTGTGATGATCACATGTGTCTGAGCAAATTAAAGAGTAGTAACAATAAAAGCCAACATTTGTTGAACACTCACCATATGCCAGGTAGAATGTGAAATTCTGACTGTGTTATATTTAATCATCTTTGAAAAAGAAAAAAAAAAGTAGGTGAGCTTCCTAACACTACTTGAATTAGACAGCTACGTGGGATATTTTGCAGAATTTTTCTCTAACTTCAAAATTCCAGAGATGGCTTTTAATGTATATGACATTCTGCTTCAGAACCTTGCATGGTGTCCATACATTAACTAAACAAATATTCCAGATTTTTTTTAAAGGAGATTTGAAACATTTTTAAGTGTCCTAAGTTCAGGATAAAATGGCCATATACGCATACATTTTTGAAATCTCTCTCTTTCTTTAAAATTTATTTATTTAATAATAAATAGAGAGAGAGCAAGCAGGCATGCAAGGGGGGGGCAGAAGGAGAGGGAAGGAGAGAGTGAATCTCAAGAAGACTTCCCACTGAGCATGGAGCCTGACATGGGGTCCAATTCCACAACCCATGAGATCATGACCCATGTGATGACCACCTGAGCCGAAATCAAGAGTCAGATGCTTAACCAGCTGAGCCACCCAGGTGCCCTTCTTGAAATCCCTTTTGAAATCACTCTCAAAAGTGAATGACATGAAGTTAAAAAATAAAAACAGTAAAGAACAGGTCTTTCATGATGAAACAAACAAACAAACAAAAGGTCCAATCTTATACCACAACCTTGCACCAAATTAAGATATAATGTCAGGAATGGAAAACTGACTTCCTTTCCAGAGAAGAGTATGCAAAGGAGCAGTAAATGGGTAAATTCTGGAAAACCCACAGTGCTAAAGCTCAGGGGCAGAAAGAGCATAGCTGGTTTCCATCCTCTTTCCCATGCTGGCAGGAAAGGGCTCAAGGCCTATGCTTGTAAGAATGGCCAAATTTACCTTCCACTTTGGCCCAAGGAGAAAAAACTGAAGGGCCAAAGTCCAATCACTGTTTTTACACTCCTGGCAGTGGAAGTAGCAGTGATTCAGCTAGGAGAGGAAAATCCAGAACTATTTTTTCACATTTGAATGTCTCTGTAATCTAACTGCTTAAAAAACTACAGCAAAAGAAATTTTCCATTTCCCAGATGGAAGAGTAAGTGATAATACAATCATCATTCCTTGTAGTTTTCCTTTACCTTTGGATAGAAGAGTTAACTTCGCTGTGTTTTTTAAAAATTGTATTCTAAATGTAGTTCTCTGTTGTTTTTTTTTTTTAGATTTCTTCTAAAAATTAGTCAATGACTTATTATTAGCATAGAACTAATACGCAGTTATCATAGTGAAGAAAATCTTTGTTATAAGAAAATAACTGCCCTTCCATACTCATTTGTGGATCTCTCTGGGACTTTCTAGGACCTTTCTTACTGCTAATAGAATTGGATTTTTCTCTAGGCTCTGAAATGGGACAGAATGGTATATTAATTGAATGATCTCAGTGGCTGTTCTGAATTTAAACATGAATGTTCACTTCTTTTCTATTTCCCATTCCAAATTTTGCCCAGCTATATGGTCCAACGTAGCCTCTCAGAGTTTCTGCAATGAGGTCAGATAACAGCACTAAAACATTAAAATGAAATCAAATATTCCAAATTGAATTAAAATATTCCAAAAATCATATATCAACATACCATGATACTCCTAAATTCAATTAAAAAAAACCTCCCATTGTTAATTTCACAGTGATATAATTAAAAGATATAAATCTTAAAAAATTAAAATCCAAAATCTTTTAGTTGAAGTCCCAAAGGGGTAAAGTGTGAAAAAATTCTGCTGTCCATGTGCATTACAAATCCAAAAATTAAAGTCCCCAATTTCAGTTTAAAGTCTAAGTAATCATTCTCTTTAACTGCTCATTTGCTCAATTTCGGTTAGATGAATTTTCCATGTCTTCATTCTTTAAGCCGCTGCAGCCTGGACTGTCCTTCTCTAGACTGGCTGCACTTCAGGACCTCAGATTTTGTGTCTGTTTGCTTGCCACACAGCTCAGCAGCCTCACTATGAAGGATCTAAAGCATATAAAATTACACAGCAATTGTTTTTCATACCTACACATTAACAAAAACAATCCAGGGGTACCTGGGTGGCTCAGTTGAGTACCCAACTCTTGCTTTCACCTAAGGTCCTGGTCTCAGGGTCACTACACTGAGCTCAGCTAGGCTCAGTGCTCAGCAGGGAGTCTGCTTCTCTCCTTCCCCTTTGCCCTCTGTACCTCCCCACTGCAGTCTCTCTTTTTCTCAAATAAATAAATAAATGTCTAAAAATAAATGTAAAGAATCCAATGCCATCGACTGATGAATGGATAAACAAATGTGGCTCATCTATGCAACGAAAAATTATTCTTCTAAAAACCAATGGGAGTTGCTACATGTTACAGTATGGATGAACTTTGAAAACATTATGCTGAAGTGAAAGAAGTCAGTCACAAAGGCTACACCCTATATGATTCCTTTTATATGAACTATCCAGAATTGGCAAATCTGTAGAGATAAAAAGTAGACTAATGATTACCAGGTGGTGGAGGTAGAGAGAAATATGACGGACTGCTAATAGATGTGGGGTTTCTTTTTGGTGTGATGGAAATATTCTGGAATTTGTTACTGGTTTTAGTTAATGGTAAACTGGCAATAGTGATAGTTAATATACTAAAAATTACTGATATGTGCATTTTTAAACCATGAATTTTATTTATATTTATTTATTTATTCATTCATTCATTTTTAATTGGGGCGCAGTCATTTTTAATTTCAATCATTTTATTGTTTTAATTTTAATTCCAGTGTAATTAACATAGTGTTAAATTAGTTTCAGGTGTATAAGATAATGATTCAACACTTCCATACATTACTCAGTGCTCATCATAAGTGCACTCTCTCTTTTCTTTTTTTGTTTTAATTTTATAAATGTATTCGTATCCCCTTCATCTATTTCACCCATGCCCCCACCCATCCCCCCTCTGGTAACCATCTGCTCTCTACAGTTCAGAGCCTGGTTTTTGTAAACGAGTCCTTTTATATCTCAATTTTTAAAACTCTTGAGAGAATATCTCAAAAGAGGTTAGATTTGATACTATGAGATTTACCACTTTTGTGGGACAAGGATGTGGTAGGGGCTGGGAGTCACTCATTTCTTTTCTCAGGGATTGTCATTTGAGATAATCCTCTCTCTCTCTCTCTCTTTTTCCTTTAAACTGGCAAGGGAAGCAGTTGGCATCAGACCCTGAGAAGCAGCTCTTCCCGTTCAGTTTCCACTTTCCCTTGAGGGCCATCTTTCTGCATCAGTGTGGGCTCCCACGTGGTGACAGGGCCTGCACTCTCTCCCAGGAACCGGTGTTTTTAGTCCCGAGCCACAGTGGAGACTGCCCCTTGGTATGGAACATCTTAGGTCTGTGAACTCAGCTTCCCAGGGAATGTTCATGGCCAGAACTATTTCAGCAGGAGAACCACTTTCAGCAAGTTCCTGAAATAAAGGGGCTATTGGTGAAGTGTGCCTCTAGAGGCCTTGTGGGACAAATCCCTGTGTCATTTCTACGGGAGACCCCGCATTCTAGGGTTTGAGATGTTACAGGCTCTGGATGTCAAAGTGGGGAATGAATCTTAAAGGCTTTTATAAACCATGCATATCCATGGCTTAGTCCCTCCATAGATTCCTCCCTTGGCTCTGAATTCAGTTCAAACACTATTAACTGGGGCGCCTGGGTGGCTCAGTTGGTTATGCATTTTGCCTTTGGCTCAGGTCAGGATCCCAGGGTCCTGAGCTTGAGTCCCTGCTCAGCTGAGGGCCAGCTTCTCCCCGTCCCTTCCCCTCTGCCTGCAGCTCCACCTGCTTGTGCTCTCCATCTGTCAGATAAATAAAATCTTAGCAAATACAATCTAAAGGGGGAAAAAAAGCACAAAAGGAGAGCAGCCAACCCACACCTGCACAAGCCCTTTGCTTGCTAGTTATCAAGCTCATACACTTGATTAGCTGCATTAAATTCTTGGCCTGTGGTCCTGGTTGAAGATCAGATTGTAAAAGCAGCAAATAATTATCCCCAATCAAGATGCTCTTGTCCTTTTGAGTGAATCCTTGCCTCAGATGCACTTGTTACTGAGGTTCTGATGGCCCCCTGTCTGCAGGCAGTGAGACCATGTAAAGCTATTAAATACCAGTGTCATTCAAAATAAAGCTGTCATAATTCAAATTCTAAAGCCAGCCCCTGCTAGGCACCATGACCACCCACCAGTTAGTTCAAGACCAACATCTAAAACAACCACTTCCCTGTGGTCAGAGTGGCCATAAATCACAGTGACTCATCAAAGTCAAAATCTCAGGTTGCCTAAGACTTTAAGTGTTTGCCAGGGTCCATGAGAAGTTAGAAAGCAAAAACTTATTACAATCTCACTGCACAAAATAGGCCACTGCAAACTCCTAAGGATATGAATCCTCATGGCCTGGCTTTAGAGAAACCAGTCTGAATATCATTGTGTTCCTGATTCACAAACAGAAATGGATAGATTATCTCTAACTTCCTACATAACCTCAAAGCCCTCAAACCTTAATCAAACACATAGCTCTCTCTATATAATGATCTCAATGGCTTTAAAAATAAGCACCAAAATCCTATGCTCCAAAACAGAATATACAAAAATGATAATAACAACTGTCTTCAAGTGATTGGATGGTGAATGATTTCTATTTTCTAATTTTAATCTCTAAAATTTTTCTATAAAAGTTTCAATCATTTACACAATCAGAAAATTCCCTAACTGACTGTGTCATGGAAGGGCCACACCTCCTGCTTCTACCTTCAGAAACCAAGGGATGATTAGAATTCTGACACTTCCTAGAAACTGCTACAGCCTCCTGACATTGGAATGAGTCTGGATTTCACACTGTATCACTGTTAGCTCAGGAGCCTCTATTTCTCCCACAAAATTATGGGTTTAACATAGAATCACTGAAATTATAAGCCAAACAAAAATAAAGCAAAGTGGCCAAATGTTTGGATTTGTCTTCATTTACCAGATAGCCAGTAAGCTCACTAAAGCCTTGACTGTCTTCCAGAGAGAGTGATAGAGAACAGAGAACAGGACACAGTTGTACCTTCACTCGCTAAACAAGTTCACAAGATGGGGCTATGATCAATTTCAATTTAGAGCATTAGCTGAACTAGAAGAAATCTCAGCAGGCACTAAATAGATGTTTACTGTCATGGTGAAGTCTATAAAGATACATTTTAAAGTTAAAAGAATATTTGGTCAAACTAAATCAAACTCAGCATGATGTACAACATGCCGTATATGCACATACACAGCCCCATTCAATGTTTATCAATGTATGGATTTAAAAAAAAAATTGAGTCATCTCCCCATCACCTAGTAAGAAAAGCAGTTGAAGTAATAATTTGAAATTCCCTTCCCTCCACTGATGGGTAAACCAGCCCTCCCTCTTCTGTAAGCGTCCTGAAGGAGAGGAGAGAGGCACGGGCCTGCCTCCAACCCCACTGTCTCTTCTTCATCTCCCTTGTCCCTCCTTAGCTTTCCCCAACAAGCCACTGAAACTGCTTTTGCCCTCCTGGTTACCAGATTCAATGGGGACTTTCTTGCCCTCAACAGTATTCAATGTTGACCCCACTGTCTTTCTGCCACCACATAGTCCTGGTTTCCTCCTCCCTTTTGGAAAATTTCTTCCTGGCTCCTTGGCTGGCTTCCCTACTGCTGAAACAATGAATGTTTCAGGGCTTCAGGGATTCAGGGCTCAGGTCGGGTCCTCTTCCCTATACAAATTCTCTGCAAATGACTTCATCTAGTTGCATAGCTTGGAAGACCATGTACAGACGCTGACTTATATTTCTGGGTCAGACTTTCATCCAAGTTCCAGTCTCATGGACCAAACTACTCAACACCCCCAACTGGCTGTCTATCGAGCATTTCAAATTTCCTACGTCCCTAATGGAACACTCCCTTTCTTTTTCCCTTTCCCATTTCAATATGTTCCTTTCTATTCCTCACCACCTCAGCAAATGATACCATTACATATTCAGCTATTCAAGCCCCAACCTAGGAGTCATCTTTGATTCCCCCTTTCCTGGGCCTCCCAGTCCAATCTAGCACTGTCTAGTTGACTCAGACCTGAAAAGATATCTTATCTCTACCCTAGTCCAAGCTATCAACATACCTTACCTGGAAAATTCCAATTGTCTTCTAAAAGATCTTTCACTTTACATTCTGGCCTCCTTATGTTCCAAAAGGCAAAGTTTGAAAACATAAATTCATATAATGCCACTCTATTGCTTAAAATCTTTCAATGACAGGCGACTGGGTGGCTTAGTCAATTAAGAGTGTAACTTCAGCTCAAGTCATGATCCCAGGGTCCTGGGATGGAGCCACACTTCTGGCTTCCTGCTTCTCACTCTCCTTTCTGCTTGTGCTCTCATGATCTCTCTCTCTCTCTCCCTCTCAAATAAATAAATAAAATCTTAAAATAATCTTTGAGTGATGTCCTATCATACTTAAAACACAAATTTTTAAAGATAGTCTACAAAGCACCCTGTATGATCTAGTTTACAATTTCATTTTCTACTATATATCCATATATTTGATTTTTTAAAATATATTTCTTTGTTACCTCAGATCTTTGCACTTTCCCCTTTTACTTTTGTGCTACAACTGAAGAATTTTTAAATAAGTCTTGAGATTCTTTTGACCAAACCAATACTTTAGATAACCTATGGGAGTTGTTTTCAAACCTTCATAAAAGTATGTCCAATTAAGGATCTATCCAAATTCTTTGGCCATGTCTTCCATTGGGAGCTATAGGGACTTCCTTGAACCTATAGATGGTAGAAATGTTTCATTTAGCTTCGTAAGATTACTGCTTCAACCATCTAATGACAACATGAACATTGGTTCCCCCCAAATCTAAAATTGTTAACCCTAGCTCCCCTGATAAATTCTTGGGACTCTTTGCAAGCCTCCAGTCTTGCTGGAATGGACAGATTCAAACTCTTAGTGTTTATGCTGCTGGCACTGTCTAAATAGTGCAAATATGGAAGGATCTTTAAATAGTGTAGCTTAATGAGGCCCACTATTCCCAATGCAGATTCGGTGTGGCCACTGCTGCCTTTTACTGACCCACCTTCAGAGCAGGAGTCCCCTGTTGCTTATTTCTTCCAATGGTGTTTGCCAAGGTCTCCACTTTAGTGGGATCTCCAGCAGACATCCCCATGCTGTGAGTCTTGTACTGTACTCTTAATGGGTCAACATGAGTCAAATAGATGCTCTGCAGGGGCCTCTCTTGCTCTTCTGAGATGGTCTGGTGATAAGCTAGCTGACTTTGATGGACAGCAATGCCACTGATGACTCCTCAGACTGTGGTATGGCCTTCTAGAGCTTGATAAAGGAAATAATAAAAATAGTATAGCTTTAATTTCCAAAATTAATTATAATGGTAACAGTGATAATAAGTAAATAATGTAAATTTTTAATGACTGTCAATATAAGGAATTGTGCTAACTCAGGATCAATAAAACATGGTTCTTGACTTCTCCCTCTGTTACTATATAGCACAATGATTCACAAATTTTGGAGTGAATTTAAAAATCTGGGAAAGTTGGGAGTGACATCACCAAAATATCAATGTAGGAGACCTCCATCCCTGCACAAAGATAAATAATCAGAAAGCTATCCATGAATATAAATGGCTCTGGGAGAGCTCAGGAGTCCTCTTAAGAAATTTTAGTAACACAGTAAAGCAAAAACACTTGAGAAAATTACACAAGAAAAGAAGAACGTTTCATTTTGCCTGCATCATCTCACCCCTCAAGTTGGAACTGCTCAGTGCCAAGGGCCCCAGCCAGAGAGAGTTCCACTTACCAAAAAAGGAAAAGCAGAGTGAGTGACCAGCTTCTCCAGGCTTTCAGGGTACTACACAAAGGTCCCGATTCAGTTTTACCCCACCCAGAGACCAACAAAAGTAAGATATACAGAGCTGACTAGGAACAAGAAGAAACACAGTAGCTACTAATAGCAGCCACATAGCAGGACCCACTGCAGAGAAGCCAGGCAGGTTTAGCCAGTGAAAAAATCAATTGCCAGCTTAGCCTCCATGGAAGTAATGTCTCTTCCCATTAATTCTCCTCTTTGGCTGTGAAAAGAGCCTGGAAACTGCACCAGCAGGCAGCCCAGGCCTCTGTTGTTGCACAAGTGTAAGATGCCAGTCTAGACCCCCGACACTGACCCCACCAACATGTGTGCACTTAGGGCCAGCCTATCTAGCTGTGCACTTGCACACTGCAACCCTGACAAGCCTGATAATTGTCACTGGCCTCTGCTGACGTTTTCAGGCCTTGGAGTATGATTGTGGAGGCATAGGGGTGCACACCAAAAGCCAGGGATTCTATAATTGCTTGTGGGCCTGGATTAGGCCCTGTCTTCTGTCACTAGCCCCACCAGCTGTGCACCCACACATCCCAGGTTTGAATCCTGTCAAGAGTCTACATTGCTGTACACCCATGGTAATACCCAACAGCCACAGTAGTGCATGCCAGTGAGCCTGTAGCTGGGCCTGTCCTTTGCTGCCTTCCATGACCTCACCACTGCATGACATGCCCAACTGATACATGACATGACACAGGCACCTGCATCTGGACTCTGCAGCCAAGTATGCCACCACAAGTTCTGCCCACCACCACTACATGCCTGGTCCCTAACCATTGTACCAGGAAGTGTCACTGAGGACCCCAGGTGCCCTTGAAACCACTATGGATCCCTTCAAGGCTTACCAAGGACAACAGTGTTGTCAATGCTGTGGACCCTCGTGGCCTTAGCCAAAGAGAACCATGCCACCCACACCCCAACTTGGTGCCCTGCATCAGCATGCCCCCCTCTGAGGTCAAAGTCCTATATTACCCAAGTCAGGCCATAAAGTTCAGGTGACTACTTCAAAAGGCTATTGAAATCACAAAAAATTAGGAAAACATGACTCCACCAAAGGAATAGAGTAAATGTCCTGTAACCGGTCCCAAAGAAATGGAGATCCAAGAATTGCACAACAAATAATTCAAAACAGTTGTTCTAAAGATGTTCAGGAAACTATTAAAAAAAAACACATATAAACAACAAAATTGGGAAGACAATACAAGAAAAAAATGGAAAGCTCAGAAACGAGAAAACATTTTTTAAAAACACCAAGGAGAAATTTTGGACCTGAAGAATACAGTAACTGAATAGTTCAATAGAGAGCTACAATATCAGACTTGACAAAGCAGCATAAGGAATCAGTGACATAAAAGAGAGATTAACTGAAATTATCCAAATAGGGGAGCAAAAAGGAAAAGAATGAAAAAGAATAAAGAAAACCTATGAAAATTATGGGGCACCATCAAAACAAAACAAAGCAAAAAACAATGTAAGGATCACTGGAGTCCCAGAAGGAGGAGAGAGAAATGTGGTAAAGAGCTTAGTTAAAGAAATAATGGCTGAGAACTTCCCAAACCTGGGAGGAGAGATTTGGAGATCCAAGTTAATGAAGGTAATAATAAGTCACCACAAAATTTCAACCCAAAATGATCTACAAGATGTGTTATAATGTAACTCACTAAATCAAAGACAAAGAAAGAAATTTCAAAAGCAAGAAGAGGAAAAAACTCTATCATACATGGTAAGCCGCATAAGGCTACAGCAGATTTCTGAGCAGGGACCTTGCAGGCCAGGAGAGAATGGGATGATATATTCAAAATCCTGTGAGAAAGAAACTGCTAACCAATAATACTTAACCTGGCAAAGTTGCCTTCAGAAAGGAAGGCAAAATGAAGACTTAGCCTAAAAAACAAAAGCTGATGGAGCTCACTACCACTAGAACTGCCTTAGAAGAAATGCTGAAAGGAGTACTTGAAACTGAAGTGAATGTATGATCATTAGTAGCATGAAAGCACATAAATACACAACACTGGTATGTTAACCATTTAACTCTAGTTTAACAGTTAAAGGACAAAAGTTTTTAAAAATAACTAGAGCTACGTATTGCCTGGAGCACTGGGTATGGTGCATAAACCATGAATTTTGGGACACTAAAAAAATAAAATGAAATGAAATTAAAAACTACAGCTACAATGATTTATTAATGGATACACAATATAAAAAGAAGTAAACTGTGACCTTAAAAATACAAAAGGGGAGCAAAAGTGTAGAGTTTTCACATGTGATTGAAGTTTAATTGTTATCAGTATGAAATAGACTGCTATACATATAGAAGTTTCTTGTAAGCCCAATGGTAAGCAAAAAGCAGAAACCTATTATAAATTCACAAATGATACGTAAAAGAGAATCAAAGCTTCCACTATTGGGGCGCCTGGGTGGTACAGTGGTTTAAGCCTCTGCCTTCGGCTCAGGTCATGATCTCAGGGTCCTGGGATCAAGCCCCACATCGGACTCTCTGCTCAGCGGGGAGCCTGCTTCCCCCTCTCTCTCTGCCTGCCTCTCTGCCTACTTGTGATCTCTCTCTGTCTATCAAATAAATAAATAAAAATCTTAAAAAAAAAAGCTTCCACTATAGAAAATTATCAATTCAGAAAGGAAGGAAGTCAAAGACAAAGAAAAGTATAAGGGAACTATAAAACAGCTAGGAAACAATGAGATGGCATAAGTAAGTCTTTACCTATCAATAATTACTGTAAATGAAAATGCACTGAATTCTTCCAGGAACAAAACACAGAGTGGCTGAACAGATAAAATATATAAGAACCACATATATGCTTCCTACAAAAGACTCACCTCAGCTTTAATACACATACGCTAAAAGTGAATGGATGGAAAAAGATATTCCATGCAAGTGGAAACCAAAAGAGAGCAGGAGTAGCTTTACTTACATTAGTCAAAAGAGACTTTAAGCCAAAAATAGTAACAAAAGACAAAGAAGGCCATCATAGAATGATGCAAGAATCTACTGATCAAGAAGATACAACAATCATAAATACATATATGCATCCAACATGAGAGCACTGAAATATATTAAGCAAATACTACTAGATCTGAAGAGAGGGGCACCTGGCTGGCACAGTTGGTAGAGCATCCAGATTTGGGTTTTGGCATAGGTCATGATCAGGGTCATGAGATGGAGCCCCGCATCAGGATCTGTACTCAATGCAGAGCCTGCTTAAGACCCCCGTCCCCTCTGCCTTTGCCCCTACCCCATGCAATCTCTCTAAAATAAATAAATCTTGGGGCACCTGGGTGACTCAGTGGGTTAAAGCCTCTGCCTTCAGCTCAGGTCATGATCTCAGGTCCTGGGATAGAGCCTCGCATCAGGCTGTCTGCTCAGCAGGGAGCCTGCTTCCTCCTCTCTCTGTCTGCCTCTCTGCCTACTTGTAATCTCTGTCTGTAAAATAAATAAGTAAATAAAATCTTAAAAAAATAAATAAATCTTTTTTAAAAAGTCTGAAGAGAGAAACAGACAATACCATAAGAGTGGAAGACTTTAATACCCTATTTTCAATAGTAGATAAACCATCCAGACAGAAAACCAACAAGTGAATAAATGTTGGGGTAAAATGGGCAATAGTAAATACCAGAGCAGAAATAAATAAAACAGAGACAAGAAATATAATAAAGAAGATTAACAAAACTAAAATAGGGGCACCTCGGTGGCTCAGTGGGTTAGACATCTGCCTTCCACTCAGATCATGATCCTAAGGTCCTGGGATCAAGCCTTGCATCCAGCCCTCTGCTCAGCAGGGAGTCTGCTCCTGTCCCCGCTGCCCCCACCCCTGCTCTCTGACTGCCTCTCTGCCTGCTTGTCATCTTTCTCTGTAAAAAAAAAAAAAAAAAACTGGGTTCCTGGGTGGCTCAGTGGGTTGGGCCACTGCCTTCAGCTCAGGTCATGATCTCAGGGTCCTGGGATCGAGTCCAGCATCAGGCTCTCTGCTTGGCATGGAGCCTGCTTCCCTCTCTCTCTCTCTGCCTGCATCTCTGTATACTTCTGATCTCTCTCTGTAAAATAAGTTAAATCTTTCAAAAAAAAAAACAAGAATAAAAAATCTAAACAAAACTTCAGCTACATTAGAAGAAAAGAGAAGAAGACTCAAATAAATAAAATCAGAAATGATCTTCTATTCCTTCCTGATCCAGTTTTGGAAGATTATATGTTACTAGGATTTTATCCATTTCCAAATTGTTGGCATATTATTTTTCACAGTATTCTCTTATAATACTTTGTATTTATGTGGTATCAGTTGTTACTTTTCCTCTTCCATTTCTGTTTTTGTTTATTTGGGTCCTTTCTCTTTTTTTTCTTGGTCACAAAATATCTCAAATAGACATAGCAATCTTGAGAAAGAAAAACAAAGCTGGAGATATCACCATACCAGATTTCCATAATCAAAACATTATGGTACTGTCACAAAAACATCAGTGGAACAGAAGAGAGCTAAGAAATAGGCCTATACTCATTAGCTCAATTAAAGGAGGCAAGACTACAAAATGGGGAAAAGACAGTCTCTTAAATAAATGGTATAGGAAAACAGGACAGCCATATAAGAGAATAAAAATGGACCACCTTCCAAAACCATACACAAAAATAAACTCAGAATGGCTTAAAGACCTAGATATGAAACCTGAAACCATAAAAATCCTAGAAAAAACACAGGCAGTTACTTCTCTGATATCAGTCATATCAACATTTTTTTAGATATGTTTTAGATATGTTCCCTAGGGCAAGGGAAACAAAAGCAAAAATAAACTCATGGGACTACATCAAAATAAAGAGCTTTTGTACAGCAAAGTAAACCATAAACAAAGCAAAAAGACAACCTACAGAATAAGAGAAGATATTTCCAAGAGACATATCCAATAAACGGTTAATATCTAAAATACATATTGAACTTCTATAACTCAACACTTAAAAAAAATCCAGTTTCAAAATGGGCAAAAGACTTGCAAAGCAGTTTTTCAAAGAAGACATACAGATGACCAAAGATCATGAAAAGATGCTCAACATCACTCATCATCAGGGAAATGCAAATCAAAATAACAATGACATATCATCTTATACTTGTCAGAATTGCTATAATCAAAACCACAAGCAATACCAAGTGTTGGCAAGGATGTGAAAAAAAAAAAAAAGGAATTCTTGTGCAGTGTTGGTGAGAGTGCACGCTGCTACAGACACTGTGGAAAACAATATGGAGGTTCCACAAAAAATTATAAATAGAAATACCATATGACCCAGTAATTACACGACTATTTACCCAAGAAAATGAAAATGCTAATTTTGAACATATACATCCCTATATTTATTACAGCACTATTGACAATAGGCAAGATATGAAAGCATCCTACATTTCTATCAGTAGACAAATGGATAGGGAAGAAATAGAAAATGGAACAAACTGAGGGTTTTAGAGGAGAGGAGGGTGAGGGGATGGTGATGGGTATTAAGGAGGACAATGGGTGTTATACACAAACAGTGCATCATGGAACACCAAATCGAAACTAATGATGGACTGCATGGTGACTAACAAAACATAAAAGAAAGGAAGGGATAAAGGAAGGAAGGAAGAAAGAAAGAGAGGGAGGGAGGGAGGGAGGAAAGAAGAGAAGAAGGAAGGAAGGGAGGGAGGAAGAAAGAAAGGGAGGGAGGAAGAAAGAAAGAAAATGGAATTTTATGCAGCCTTAAAAAGGATGAGATCCTGCCATATACAACAAAATGGATGGACCTGGATGGTAATATGCCCAGTGAATTAAGTCATACTGAGAAAGACATATATGGGATCTAAAAATCTCAAATGAATAAACAGAAAAAATGCAGAATTAGACCTATAAATACAGAGAATAACCTGATGGCTGCCAGGGCAGTAGGAGTGAAGGGATGGGCAAAAACGTATGAAGGGGAGTGGAAGATATAAACTTCTAGCTATGGAACAAATAAGTCATGGAAATAAAAGCCACAGCATAGGGAAAATAGAATTTTATGCATTGTATAGTTAAACATGAAAACTACAGGAGCACCAAAGTGACTTGATCAGTTAAGCCTCTGTCTTCACCTCAGATCATGATCTCAGGGTCCTGGGACTGAGACCTGCATTGGGTCCCTTCTCAGCAGGGAATCTCCCTCCCTCTCTCCCTCTGCCCCTTTCTCTTGGCTTGGGTTCTCTCTCTCTCTCTCTCTCTCTCTCAAATAAATAAATAATCTTTTCTTTTTTGAGTGGTTTAAAAAAAACATGGTAGCGACATTTGTGGTGAGCATAGCATAACGTATAGAGAAATTGAATGACATTGTACACCTGAAACTAATGGAACATTGTGGTAACTCTACTCAAACAGAAAAAAACAATTAAATAAAATCAGAATGAAAAAGGAGACATAACTGACACCACAACTATACAAATATCGTAACAGATTACTATGAACCATTATATGGCAATAATTGGAAACCAAAAAGAAATATATAAATTCATAGAAACATATAACCTATAAAGACTGAATCATGAAGAAATAGAAAATATGAACACACCAAGAATGAATAAAGACACTGAATCATTAATCAAAAACCTCTCAATGACAAGAAGACCAGCACCAGATAATTATATTGGTTGAATTCTACCAAACATTAAAGAAGCATTGGGAACATCTCCTTTCAGCGTTGTCATGTTTCTCCAGTAGTACCTCAATGAGCAGGGAGACCAAGTCTGTACTCTGAAGAAGCTTGACCCTGTGAGACAACAGACCTGCTCGGCGCATCCTGCTCTGTTCTCCCCAGATGACAAATATTCTCGACACCGAATCACCATCAAGAAATGCTTCAAGGTGCTCATGACCCAGCAACAGTGCCCTGTCCTCTGAGGGTCTCTTAAGCTTCACGTTTCTTCTGCTACCCCTCAGAGACTTTCCCAAACCAAGCTCTTCAAACTGTGAGCCTTGAAGCCTTCTTACCACCCTTGCTGTTTGGAATCCGGTTTCATCGTTTCCCTTGATCGTGCTTGTGCAGAGCAGTTATGGTAGCCTCCCTCTTAAGGAAACAAGTTTGAATTTTCTTTCCCTAATTTGAATCACTGCTAGGTTATTAAAATGATTTGAAAAAGCTAAAAAAAATTAAAGAAGCATTAACATCAATCCTTATCAAACTCTTCCAAAAAACTGAAGAGGAAAGAACACTCCCAAATTCATTTTCCATGGCCAGCATTGTCCTGATACCAAAGCCAGATAAAGACACTACAAGGTGGGTGCCTGGGTGGCTCAGTGGGTTAAAGCCTCTGTCTTCGGCTCAGGTCATGGTCCGGGGGTTCTGGGATCGAGCCCCGCATTGGGCGCTCTGCTCAGCGGGGAACCTGCTTCCCCTCCTCTCTCTCTGCCTTCCTCTCTGCCTACTTGTGATCTCTCTCTGTCAAATAAATAAATAAAATCTTTTTAAAAAAGAGACACTACAAGGGAAAACAAAACAAAACAAAACAAAAAGCCACAGGCCAATATCTTCTCTGAACATAGATGAAAAATTCACAATAAATATTAGCAAACAAAATTCAAATCACAATAAAAGTACCATACACTATGATCAGGCAGGATACATCCTTGTGATACAGGGTTGGTTCAATATATACAAATCAATAAAAAACATAATAATAAGAACAATCATAAGAAGAAGGACATAATAATAATAATATATAACATCTATAATAGAATAAAAAATAAAAATCATATGATAATCTCAGTAGATTCATAAAAAGCTATTGACAGAATTCAACATCCATTCATGATAAACGCCCTCAACAAACTAGATAAAGAAACATACCACAACATAATAATAAAAGCCATACTGGATAAGCACCCATATTTCATACTGAATGACAAAAGCTTAACAGCTTGTCCTCTAATATCAGGAACAAGACAAGGATGCCCACTCTTACCACACCAACTCAGTGCAATCTGGCAAGGAAAAAAAAAAAAACTAAAAGTTTTCTAAATCAGAAGGAAAAAGTAAGTTCTGTCTATTTGCAGATGACATGATTTTATATATGGAAAATCCTAAACATTCCACCAAAAAACTGTTAGATGTAATTAACAAATTCAGGAAAGTTGCAGGATACAATATCAACATACTGATATCAGTAGTGTTTCTATACAATAACAACAAATTACCTGAAAAAGAAATTAAAAATCCATTAACAATAACATCAAACACAATAAAATTCTTAAAAATATATTTAACTAAGGAGGTGAAAAGATTGTGAATAGCCAAAGCAATCAAGAGAAAGAACAAAGCTGGAGACATCATACTTTCTGATTTTAAACTATATGTAGTAATAAAGCTATAGTAATCACACAGTGTAGTATTGTTCATAAAAGCAGGCATTTAAGTAAACAGAAAAGAGATCCTAGAAATAAGCCCATACAGTTAAAGTCAACTAACTTTTGACAAAACATCAAGAATATAAAATAGGGAAAAATGGTCTCTTCAAAAAATGATACTTGGGAAACTATATATCCACATGCAAAAGAATGAAACTAGACTCCTTTCATAGTACACAAAAATCAATTCAAAATATATTGAGGACTTGAAGGTAAGACCTTAAACAACAAAATTCATGGAAGAAAATATAAGAAGTATATTTTATATACTCTTTAATGTCTTGGCAATGACTTTTTTTTTAATACCAAAAACAAAGGCAATGAATGAAAAATACATGTATGGGACAGCATCACACTAAAAAACTCTATGCAAGGGTGCTTTGCTGACTTGGTCAGTAAAGCATGCAACTCTTGATCTTGGGTTTGTAGGTTTGAGCCTCATTTTGGGTATAGAGATTACTTAAAAAAAATCTTTTCTAAAAAATTAAAAAAGAAAAAGCTCTATGCAGCAGAGAAAACCACAACAAAAGCAAAAGGCAAGCTATGAAACAAGACAAGGATGTCCATTCACCACCTTTATTCTTCATCTTACTGGAAGTTCTACCTACAGCAATCAGACAACAAAAACATATAAAAGGTATCCAAACTGGTAAGGGAAAAGTAAAACATTCACTATTTGGAGATGGCATGATACTGTATGTAGAAAAAAAAAAGACCCAGCAATTGCACTATTGGGTATTTAACCTAAAGATACAAAGGTAGTGATCCAAAGGGGCACGTGTACTCGAATGTTTATAGCAGCAATGTCCACAATAGCCAAACTATGGAAAGAACCTAGATGTCCATCAACAGATGAATGGATCAAGAAGATGTGGTATATATACACAATGGAATACTATGCAGCCATCAAAAGAAATGAAATCTTGCCATTTGCGACAACATGGATGGAACTAGAGCGTATCATGCTTAGCGAAATAAGTCAGGCGGAGAAAGACAACTATCATATGATCTCCCTGATATGAGGAAGTGGTGTTGCAACATGGGGGTTTAAGTGGGTACGAGAAGAATAAATGAAAGAAGATGGGATTGGGAGGGAGACAAACCTCCCAATTAAGTGACTCTTAATCTCACACAACAAACTGAGGGTTGCTGGGGGGAGGGGCTTTGGGAGAAGGGGGTGGGATTATGGACATTGGGGAGGGTATGTGCTTTGGTGAGTGCTGTGAAGTGTGTAAACCTGGTGATTCACAGACCTGTACCCCTGGGGATAAATTATATGCTTATAAAAAATAAAAAATTATATTTAAAAAAATTGAATTTGGGGAAAGTATATGCCACTGTAATATTTAAAAATGTGAGAACTTCCAAATATATATTCCTGAAGTAACAGATCTTGTGGGTCAATATATTTAAAATATATCATTAGGATCATAAGATAACAAATAATCTGGATGGGGAGGAGCGGGCGGCGCGAGGGAGGGGCCTGCGGAGCAGCAGCGGCGGCGGCGGCGGCGGCGGCCCCAGCCCGCGCAGCCCGGCTCGGCCCTGGCTCGGTGGGCGCAGCGCCGCGGGGTACCCTCCCGCCGCCGCGCAGCCAGGCGCCCGGGCACCAGGCCGCCACTGCCCCCGCCGCCGCCGCCGCCGCCGCCGCCGCCGCTGCTGCCGGGCGCACGACGCAGCGCGCACCGGCCGGGATGAGCGCCCGGGCCCTGGCCCGCCCCCACCCGCGGCCGCCGCCGCCCGCCGCGCGCTCGCCTGACCGCGGCGCCCGCCCCGGTCGCCCCGCCCGTCCCAGGCCGCCCCCAGCCGCGATGCCCGGCACCCGGGGCCCTGGCGGCCGCGCCCCTGCTAGGCTGCGGCGGCATGGCCCGCGCGCCCGGCGCGACCTCTGCGGATTGCATCGGTGTGCAGCGGCGGGGCATGCCCAGGGCACCGGGCACGGCCTTCAATGGGCGAGGACACGGACACGCGGAAAATTAACCACAGCTTCCTGCGGGACCACAGCTATGTGACTGAAGCCGATATCATCTTACTGTTGAGTTCAACCATACCGGAGAGCTGCTGGCCACAGGCGACCAGGGTGGCCGTGTGGTCATCTTCCAGCGGGAACCGGAGAGTAAAAATGCGCCTCACAGCCAAGGCGAGTATGACGTCTACAGCACCTTCCAGAGCCATGAGCCTGAGTTCGATTATCTCAAGAGTCTGGAGATAGAGGAGAAAATCAACAAGATCAAGTGGCTTCCGCAGCACAATGCCGCCCACTCCCTGCTGTCCACCAACGATAAATCTATCAAACTATGGAAGATCACGGAACGAGATAAAAGGCCTGAGGGATATAACCTGAAAGATGAAGAAGGGAAGCTTAAGGACTTGTCCACGGTGACGTCACTGCAGGTGGCTGTGCTGAAGCCCATGGATCTGATGGTGGAGGTGAGCCCACGGAGGGTCTTCGCCAACGGCCACACCTACCACATCAACTCCATCTCCGTCAACAGCGACTGTGAGACGTACATGTCGGCGGATGAACTGCGCATCAACCTCTGGCACCTGGCTGTCACGGACAGGAGCTTCAGTATCCTTTCCCGCACCATCTCTCAGGGGGCTTCCGGAAGGGGGGTGCTGGCTCAGTTCTGCTTTTACTCAGTTTCTTCAGCAAGTGAGGCACCGATCTGGAATCCTGATGAACTGATTTATGAAAACTCTAAATCCATGGCTGCCGAGGGTTATATTTGACCCCTTGCCTTCTCTGGATGGCTGTTTTCTCTGTCGTTCTGGGACCGCCTCGGAGACCCCAGAGGAGAGAGAGTTCTGGGGTCTGTCCTCCCAGAGGAGGGATGGCAAACCCATTGGAGAGTCAGACGGAGGCTGCTCTGGACTCTCCTCCCTGCAGCCCAAGGCAGGGGCCTGAGTGTGTGATGAGCAGCCTTGGGGTCCCGGCTTAGGGGGATAGTCGAGGTGTCAGGAGCCCAGCTGGAGGGGGGCCTGCCTGGAGAAGCCCTATATCTAGGCAAGCTAAGGGCAGTAGGATGGACTCTAGACCCTGCTGGCTGGTGAAGAATGAACTTGGTATACAAGCACAAGCCTGGGAGGAGCCCCCATGGACAAAGCAGGCAGGTTGCTACCGTGTCACTGTTTGAAGGCCAGTTATAATAATCCTACACAGTGGGGCTCTGCGCCTGAAAAAAAAAAAAACAAACAAACAAACCAAAAAACCAAAAAAAAAAAAAACAAAAAAACAAAAACAAATAATCTGTATGTATTTTATATGTTATTTATTTAAACAATGTCATATACTGTATTTCCCTGTTTCATTAAATCTTCTACAAGCTTATTGTAACAACAATAACAAAAAAAAAAAAAAAAGAAAAAAGAAAAACAAAAAGACTCCCCACAAAGCTGCTAGCACTGATAAACAAATTCAGTAAAGTTGCAGGATACAAAATTAATGCAAAATAATCTCTTCTATCTCTATATACCAAAAAAGAAGCAACAGAAAGAGAATTTTTTTAAAAAACATTCCATTCATGAATGCAATGAAAATAATAAGATACCTAGAAATAAACCAACGAGATGAAAAGCTTGTACTCTGAAAACTATAAAAAAAAACTGATGAAAGAAATTGAGGATGACACAAAGAAATGGAAAGACAGTCCATGCTCATGGATTGGAAAAAGAAATATTGTTAAAATTCCTTTGATACCCAAAACAATCTACACATTTAATACGATCCTATCAAAAAAACCCACAATATGATTTTTTCACAGAACCAGAACAAACAGGTTTACAATTTGTATGGGATCACAAAAGACCTCAAATAGCTAAAGCAATCTTGAAAACGGAAAGCCAATCTGGAGGCATCACAATTCTGAAATGCAAGTTATATTACAAAGCTGTAGTAATCCAAACAGTATGGTATTGGCACAAAAATAGACACAGAGATCAACTGAACAGAGTAGAATACACAGAAATAAACCCACAATTATATGGCCAATTAAATTATCTCTGACAAATCAGGAAAGAATACCCATGGGTAAAAGTCCTTTCAACAAATGGTGTCCAAAACTGGACAGCAACATGCAAAAGAATGAAATTAGACTACTTTCTTTCAACATACACAAAATAAATTCAAATTCAAAATGGATTAAAGACCTAAATGTGAGACCCGAAACCACAAACATCATAGAAAAGAACAAAGACAATAATTCCTCTGGCATTGGCTATAGCAACGTTTTTTCTAGATAGGTCCCTGAAACAAAGGAAACAAAAGCAAAAATAAACTATGGGAACTACATCAAAAGAAAAAGCATTTGTGCAGTGACAGAAACAATCAACAAAACTAAATGGCAAACTATGGAATAGGAGAAATTTACAAATAACACACCTGATAAAGGGTTGACATATGTAATAAAGAGTTAGAATCCAAAATCTATAAAGAAATTACAAAGCTGAACACACACAAAATGAATAATCCAATTTTAAAACGTGCAGAAGACACAGACATTTGTCCAAAGAAGACTTACAGATGATCAACACACACATTTGAAAAGATGCTCATGATCATATATCATCAGGGAAATGTGAATCAAAACTACAATGAGATATCACCTCATACCTGTCAGAATGGCTAAAATAAAAAACACCAGATATCAGGAGTGGTGAGGATGTGGAAAAAAAGGAAGTCTTGCAATGTGGGTGGTAGGAATTCAAACTGGTACAGCCACTGTGGAAAACACTATGGAGGTTCCTCAAAAAGTGAAAAATAGAAATACCCCACAATCTAGTAATTGCGCTACTGGGGTTTTTTTTTGGGGGGGTGGGGGTGGGGGTGGGGGTTGTTCTTGTTTTTGTTTTTGCACTACTGAGTTTTTAACCAAAGATTACAAAAACACTAATTCAAAGGGACCATGCACCCTTATATTGACTGCAGAATTACTTAACAATAGCCAAGATATGGAAGCAACCCAAGTGACCATTGATAGAGGAATGGATCAAGAAGATGTGGTATATATACACAATGGAATACTATGCAGCCATCAAAAGAAATGAAATCTTGCCATTTGCGACAACATGGATGGAACTAGAGCGTATCATGCTTAGCGAAATAAGTCAGGCGGAGAAAGACAACTATCATATGATCTCCCTGATATGAGGAAGTGGTGTTGCAACATGGGGGTTTAAGTGGGTACGAGAAGAATAAATGAAAGAAGATGGGATTGGGAGGGAGACAAACCTCCCAATTAAGTGACTCTTAATCTCACACAACAAACTGAGGGTTGCTGGGGGGAGGGGCTTTGGGAGAAGGGGGTGGGATTATGGACATTGGGGAGGGTATGTGCTTTGGTGAGTGCTGTGAAGTGTGTAAACCTGGTGATTCACAGACCTGTACCCCTGGGGATAAATTATATGCTTATAAAAAATAAAAAATTATATTTAAAAAAATTGAATTTGGGGAAAGTATATGCCACTGTAATATTTAAAAATGTGAGAACTTCCAAATATATATTCCTGAAGTAACAGATCTTGTGGGTCAATATATTTAAAATATATCATTAGGATCATAAGATAACAAATAATCTGGATGGGGAGGAGCGGGCGGCGCGAGGGAGGGGCCTGCGGAGCAGCAGCGGCGGCGGCGGCGGCGGCGGCCCCAGCCCGCGCAGCCCGGCTCGGCCCTGGCTCGGTGGGCGCAGCGCCGCGGGGTACCCTCCCGCCGCCGCGCAGCCAGGCGCCCGGGCACCAGGCCGCCACTGCCCCCGCCGCCGCCGCCGCCGCCGCCGCTGCTGCCCGGCGCACGACGCAGCGCGCACAGGCCGGGATGAGCGCCCGGGCCCTGGCCCGCCCCCACCCGCGGCCGCCGCCGCCCGCCGCGCGCTCGCCTGACCGCGGCGCCCGCCCCGGTCGCCCCGCCCGTCCCAGGCCGCCCCCAGCCGCGATGCCCGGCCCCCGGGGCCCTGGCGGCCGCGCCCCTGCTAGGCTGCGGCGGCATGGCCCGCGCGCCCGGCGCGACCTCTGCGGATTGCATCGGTGTGCAGCGGCGGGGCATGCCCAGGGCACCGGGCACGGCCTTCAATGGGCGAGGACACGGACACGCGGAAAATTAACCACAGCTTCCTGCGGGACCACAGCTATGTGACTGAAGCCGATATCATCTTACTGTTGAGTTCAACCATACCGGAGAGCTGCTGGCCACAGGCGACCAGGGTGGCCGTGTGGTCATCTTCCAGCGGGAACCGGAGAGTAAAAATGCGCCTCACAGCCAAGGCGAGTATGACGTCTACAGCACCTTCCAGAGCCATGAGCCTGAGTTCGATTATCTCAAGAGTCTGGAGATAGAGGAGAAAATCAACAAGATCAAGTGGCTTCCGCAGCACAATGCCGCCCACTCCCTGCTGTCCACCAACGATAAATCTATCAAACTATGGAAGATCACGGAACGAGATAAAAGGCCTGAGGGATATAACCTGAAAGATGAAGAAGGGAAGCTTAAGGACTTGTCCACGGTGACGTCACTGCAGGTGGCTGTGCTGAAGCCCATGGATCTGATGGTGGAGGTGAGCCCACGGAGGGTCTTCGCCAACGGCCACACCTACCACATCAACTCCATCTCCGTCAACAGCGACTGTGAGACGTACATGTCGGCGGATGAACTGCGCATCAACCTCTGGCACCTGGCTGTCACGGACAGGAGCTTCAGTATCCTTTCCCGCACCATCTCTCAGGGGGCTTCCGGAAGGGGGGTGCTGGCTCAGTTCTGCTTTTACTCAGTTTCTTCAGCAAGTGAGGCACCGATCTGGAATCCTGATGAACTGATTTATGAAAACTCTAAATCCATGGCTGCTGAGGGTTATATTTGACCCCTTGCCTTCTCTGGATGGCTGTTTTCTCTGTCGTTCTGGGACCGCCTCGGAGACCCCAGAGGAGAGAGAGTTCTGGGGTCTGTCCTCCCAGAGGAGGGATGGCAAACCCATTGGAGAGTCAGACGGAGGCTGCTCTGGACTCTCCTCCCTGCAGCCCAAGGCAGGGGCCTGAGTGTGTGATGAGCAGCCTTGGGGTCCCGGCTTAGGGGGATAGTCGAGGTGTCAGGAGCCCAGCTGGAGGGGGGCCTGCCTGGAGAAGCCCTATATCTAGGCAAGCTAAGGGCAGTAGGATGGACTCTAGACCCTGCTGGCTGGTGAAGAATGAACTTGGTATACAAGCACAAGCCTGGGAGGAGCCCCCATGGACAAAGCAGGCAGGTTGCTACCGTGTCACTGTTTGCAGGCCAGTTATAATAATCCTACACAGTGGGGCTCTGCGCCTGAAAAAAAAACAAACAAACAAACAAACCAAAAAACCAAAAAAAAAAAAAACAAAAAAACAAAAACAAATAATCTGTATGTATTTTATATGTTATTTATTTAAACAATGTCATATACTGTATTTCCCTGTTTCATTAAATCTTCTACAAGCTTATTGTAACAACAATAACAAAAAAAAAAAAAGAAAAAAGAAAAACAAAAAGACTCCCCACAAAGCTGCTAGCACTGATAAACAAATTCAGTAAAGTTGCAGGATACAAAATTAATGCAAAATAATCTGTTCTATCTCTATATACCAAAAAAGAAGCAACAGAAAGAGAATTTCTTTAAAAAACATTCCATTCATGAATGCAATGAAAATAATAAGATACCTAGAAATAAACCAACGAGATGAAAAGCTTGTACTCTGAAAACTATAAAAAAAACTGATGAAAGAAATTGAGGATGACACAAAGAAATGGAAAGACAGTCCATGCTCATGGATTGGAAAAAGAAATATTGTTAAAATTCCTTTGATACCCAAAACAATCTACACATTTAATACGATCCTATCAAAAAAACCCACAATATGATTTTTCACAGAACCAGAACAAACAGGTTTACAATTTGTATGGGATCACAAAAGACCTCAAATAGCTAAAGCAATCTTGAAAAAGGAAAGCCAATCTGGAGGCATCACAATTCTGAAATGCAAGTTATATTACAAAGCTGTAGTAATCCAAACAGTATGGTATTGGCACAAAAATAGACACAGAGATCAACTGAACAGAGTAGAATACACAGAAATAAACCCACAATTATATGGCCAATTAAATTATCTCTGACAAATCAGGAAAGAATACCCATGGGTAAAAGTCCTTTCAACAAATGGTGTCCAAAACTGGACAGCAACATGCCAAAGAATGAAATTAGACTACTTTCTTTCAACATACACAAAATAAATTCAAATTCAAAATGGATTAAAGACCTAAATGTGAGACCCGAAACCACAAAAATCATAGAAAAGAACAAAGACAATAATTCCTCTGGCATTGGCTATAGCAACGTTTTTTCTAGATAGGTCCCTGAAACAAAGGAAACAAAAGCAAAAATAAACTATGGGAACTACATCAAAAGAAAAAGCATTTGTGCAGTGACAGAAACAATCACAAAACTAAATGGCAAACTATGGAATAGGAGAAATTTACAAATAACACACCTGATAAAGGGTTGACATATGTAATAAAGAGTTAGAATCCAAAATCTATAAAGAAATTACAAAGCTGAACACACACAAAATGAATAATCCAATTTTAAAATGTGCAGAAGACACAGACATTTGTCCAAAGAAGACTTACAGATGATCAACACACACATTTGAAAAGATGCTCATGATCATATATCATCAGGGAAATGTGAATCAAAACTACAATGAGATATCACCTCATACCTGTCAGAATGGCTAAAATAAAAAACACCAGATATCAGGAGTGGTGAGGATGTGGAAAAAAAGGAAGTCTTGCAATGTGGGTGGTAGGAATTCAAACTGGTACAGCCACTGTGGAAAACACTATGGAGGTTCCTCAAAAAGTGAAAAATAGAAATACCCCACAATCTAGTAATTGCGCTACTGGGGTTTTTTTTGGGGGGGGGGTGGGGGTGGGGGTGGGGGTTGTTCTTGTTTTTGTTTTTGCACTACTGAGTTTTTAACCAAAGATTACAAAAACACTAATTCAAAGGGACCATGCACCCTTATATTGACTGCAGAATTACTTAACAATAGCCAAGATATGGAAGCAACCCAAGTGACCATTGATAGAGGAATGGATCAAGAAGATGTGGTATATATACACAATGGAATACTATGCAGCCATCAAAAGAAATGAAATCTTGCCATTTGCGACAACATGGATGGAACTAGAGCGTATCATGCTTAGCGAAATAAGTCAGGCGGAGAAAGACAACTATCATATGATCTCCCTGATATGAGGAAGTGGTGTTGCAACATGGGGGTTTAAGTGGGTACGAGAAGAATAAATGAAAGAAGATGGGATTGGGAGGGAGACAAACCTCCCAATTAAGTGACTCTTAATCTCACACAACAAACTGAGGGTTGCTGGAGGGAGGGGCTTTGGGAGAAGGGGGTGGGATTATGGACATTGGGGAGGGTATGTGCTTTGGTGAGTGCTGTGAAGTGTGTAAACCTGGTGATTCACAGACCTGTACCCCTGGGGATAAATTATATGCTTATAAAAAATAAAAAATTATATTTAAAAAATTGAATTTGGGGAAAGTATATGCCACTGTAATATTTAAAAATGTGAGAACTTCCAAATATATATTCCTGAAGTAACAGATCTTGTGGGTCAATATATTTAAAATATATCATTAGGATCATAAGATAACAAATAATCTGGATGGGGAGGAGCGGGCGGCGCGAGGGAGGGGCCTGCGGAGCAGCAGCGGCGGCGGCGGCGGCGGCCCCAGCCCGCGCAGCCCGGCTCGGCCCTGGCTCGGTGGGCGCAGCGCCGCGGGGTACCCTCCCGCCGCCGCGCAGCCAGGCGCCCGGGCACCAGGCCGCCACTGCCTCCGCCGCCGCCGCCGCCGCCGCCGCCGCCGCCGCCGCCGCCGCCGCCGCCGCCGCTGCTGCCGGGCGCACGACGCAGCGCGCACCGGCCGGGATGAGCGCCCGGGCCCTGGCCCGCCCCCACCCGCGGCCGCCGCCGCCCGCCGCGCGCTCGCCTGACCACGGCGCCCGCCCCGGTCCCCCCGCCCGTCCCAGGCCGCCCCCAGCCGCGATTCCCGGCCCCCGGGGCCCTGGCGGCCGCGCCCCTGCTAGGCTGCGGCGGCATGGCCCGCGCGCCCGGCGCGACCTCTGCGGATTGCATCGGTGTGCAGCGGCGGGGCATGCCCAGGGCACCGGGCACGGCCTTCAATGGGCGAGGACACGGACACGCGGAAAATTAACCACAGCTTCCTGCGGGACCACAGCTATGTGACTGAAGCCGATATCATCTTACTGTTGAGTTCAACCATACCGGAGAGCTGCTGGCCACAGGCGACCAGGGTGGCCGTGTGGTCATCTTCCAGCGGGAACCGGAGAGTAAAAATGCGCCTCACAGCCAAGGCGAGTATGACGTCTACAGCACCTTCCAGAGCCATGAGCCTGAGTTCGATTATCTCAAGAGTCTGGAGATAGAGGAGAAAATCAACAAGATCAAGTGGCTTCCGCAGCACAATGCCGCCCACTCCCTGCTGTCCACCAACGATAAATCTATCAAACTATGGAAGATCACGGAACGAGATAAAAGGCCTGAGGGATATAACCTGAAAGATGAAGAAGGGAAGCTTAAGGACTTGTCCACGGTGACGTCACTGCAGGTGGCTGTGCTGAAGCCCATGGATCTGATGGTGGAGGTGAGCCCACGGAGGGTCTTCGCCAACGGCCACACCTACCACATCAACTCCATCTCCGTCAACAGCGACTGTGAGACGTACATGTCGGCGGATGAACTGCGCATCAACCTCTGGCACCTGGCTGTCACGGACAGGAGCTTCAGTATCCTTTCCCGCACCATCTCTCAGGGGGCTTCCGGAAGGGGGGTGCTGGCTCAGTTCTGCTTTTACTCAGTTTCTTCAGCAAGTGAGGCACCGATCTGGAATCCTGATGAACTGATTTATGAAAACTCTAAATCCATGGCTGCCGAGGGTTATATTTGACCCCTTGCCTTCTCTGGATGGCTGTTTTCTCTGTCGTTCTGGGACCGCCTCGGAGACCCCAGAGGAGAGAGAGTTCTGGGGTCTGTCCTCCCAGAGGAGGGATGGCAAACCCATTGGAGAGTCAGACGGAGGCTGCTCTGGACTCTCCTCCCTGCAGCCCAAGGCAGGGGCCTGAGTGTGTGATGAGCAGCCTTGGGGTCCCGGCTTAGGGGGATAGTCGAGGTGTCAGGAGCCCAGCTGGAGGGGGGCCTGCCTGGAGAAGCCCTATATCTAGGCAAGCTAAGGGCAGTAGGATGGACTCTAGACCCTGCTGGCTGGTGAAGAATGAACTTGGTATACAAGCACAAGCCTGGGAGGAGCCCCCATGGACAAAGCAGGCAGGTTGCTACCGTGTCACTGTTTGCAGGCCAGTTATAATAATCCTACACAGTGGGGCTCTGCGCCTGAAAAACAAACAAACAAACAAACAAACAAAAAAACCAAAAAAAAAAAAAAACCAAAAAAACAAAAACAAATAATCTGTATGTATTTTATATGTTATTTATTTAAACAATGTCATATACTGTATTTCCCTGTTTCATTAAATCTTCTACAAGCTTATTGTAACAACAATAACAAAAAAAAAAAAAAGAAAAAAGAAAAACAAAAAGACTCCCCACAAAGCTGCTAGCACTGATAAACAAATTCAGTAAAGTTGCAGGATACAAAATTAATGCAAAATAATCTGTTCTATCTCTATATACCAAAAAAGAAGCAACAGAAAGAGAATTTCTTTAAAAAACATTCCATTCATGAATGCAATGAAAATAATAAGATACCTAGAAATAAACCAATGAGATGAAAAGCTTGTACTCTGAAAACTATAAAAAAAACTGATGAAAGAAATTGAGGATGACACAAAGAAATGGAAAGACAGTCCATGCTCATGGATTGGAAAAAGAAATATTGTTAAAATTCCTTTGATACCCAAAACAATCTACACATTTAATACGATCCTATCAAAAAAACCCACAATATGATTTTTCACAGAACCAGAACAAACAGGTTTACAATTTGTATGGGATCACAAAAGACCTCAAATAGCTAAAGCAATCTTGAAAAAGGAAAGCCAATCTGGAGGCATCACAATTCTGAAATGCAAGTTATATTACAAAGCTGTAGTAATCCAAACAGTATGGTATTGGCACAAAAATAGACACAGAGATCAACTGAACAGAGTAGAATACACAGAAATAAACCCACAATTATATGGCCAATTAAATTATCTCTGACAAATCAGGAAAGAATACCCATGGGTAAAAGTCCTTTCAACAAATGGTGTCCAAAACTGGACAGCAACATGCAAAAGAATGAAATTAGACTACTTTCTTTCAACATACACAAAATAAATTCAAATTCAAAATGGATTAAAGACCTAAATGTGAGACCCGAAACCACAAACATCATAGAAAAGAACAAAGACAATAATTCCTCTGGCATTGGCTATAGCAACGTTTTTTCTAGATAGGTCCCTGAAACAAAGGAAACAAAAGCAAAAATAAACTATGGGAACTACATCAAAAGAAAAAGCATTTGTGCAGTGACAGAAACAATCACAAAACTAAATGGCAAACTATGGAATAGGAGAAATTTACAAATAACACACCTGATAAAGGGTTGACATATGTAATAAAGAGTTAGAATCCAAAATCTATAAAGAAATTACAAAGCTGAACACACACAAAATGAATAATCCAATTTTAAAATGTGCAGAAGACACAGACATTTGTCCAAAGAAGACTTACAGATGATCAACACACACATTTGAAAAGATGCTCATGATCATATATCATCAGGGAAATGTGAATCAAAACTACAATGAGATATCACCTCATACCTGTCAGAATGGCTAAAATAAAAAACACCAGATATCAGGAGTGGTGAGGATGTGGAAAAAAAGGAAGTCTTGCAATGTGGGTGGTAGGAATTCAAACTGGTACAGCCACTGTGGAAAACACTATGGAGGTTCCTCAAAAAGTGAAAAATAGAAATACCCCACAATCTAGTAATTGCGCTACTGGGGTTTTTTTTGGGGGGGGGTGAGGGTGGGGGTGGGGGTTGTTCTTGTTTTTGTTTTTGCACTACTGAGTTTTTAACCAAAGATTACAAAAACACTAATTCAAAGGGACCATGCACCCTTATATTGACTGCAGAATTACTTAACAATAGCCAAGATATGGAAGCAACCCAAGTGACCATTGATAGAGGAATGGATCAAGAAGATGTGGTATATATACACAATGGAATACTATGCAGCCATCAAAAGAAATGAAATCTTGCCATTTGCGACAACATGGATGGAACTAGAGCGTATCATGCTTAGCGAAATAAGTCAGGCGGAGAAAGACAACTATCATATGATCTCCCTGATATGAGGAAGTGGTGTTGCAACATGGGGGTTTAAGTGGGTACGAGAAGAATAAATGAAAGAAGATGGGATTGGGAGGGAGACAAACCTCCCAATTAAGTGACTCTTAATCTCACACAACAAACTGAGGGTTGCTGGAGGGAGGGGCTTTGGGAGAAGGGGGTGGGATTATGGACATTGGGGAGGGTATGTGCTTTGGTGAGTGCTGTGAAGTGTGTAAACCTGGTGATTCACAGACCTGTACCCCTGGGGATAAATTATATGCTTATAAAAAATAAAAAATTATATTTAAAAAATTGAATTTGGGGAAAGTATATGCCACTGTAATATTTAAAAATGTGAGAACTTCCAAATATATATTCCTGAAGTAACAGATCTTGTGGGTCAATATATTTAAAATATATCATTAGGATCATAAGATAACAAATAATCTGGATGGGGAGGAGCGGGCGGCGCGAGGGAGGGGCCTGCGGAGCAGCAGCGGCGGCGGCGGCGGCGGCCCCAGCCCGCGCAGCCCGGCTCGGCCCTGGCTCGGTGGGCGCAGCGCCGCGGGGTACCCTCCCGCCGCCGCGCAGCCAGGCGCCCGGGCACCAGGCCGCCACTGCCTCCGCCGCCGCCGCCGCCGCCGCCGCCGCCGCCGCCGCCGCCGCCGCCGCCGCCGCCGCCGCTGCTGCCGGGCGCACGACGCAGCGCGCACCGGCCGGGATGAGCGCCCGGGCCCTGGCCCGCCCCCACCCGCGGCCGCCGCCGCCCGCCGCGCGCTCGCCTGACCGCGGCGCCCGCCCCGGTCGCCCCGCCCGTCCCAGGCCGCCCCCAGCCGCGATTCCCGGCCCCCGGGGCCCTGGCGGCCGCGCCCCTGCTAGGCTGCGGCGGCATGGCCCGCGCGCCCGGCGCGACCTCTGCGGATTGCATCGGTGTGCAGCGGCGGGGCATGCCCAGGGCACCGGGCACGGCCTTCAATGGGCGAGGACACGGACACGCGGAAAATTAACCACAGCTTCCTGCGGGACCACAGCTATGTGACTGAAGCCGATATCATCTTACTGTTGAGTTCAACCATACCGGAGAGCTGCTGGCCACAGGCGACCAGGGTGGCCGTGTGGTCATCTTCCAGCGGGAACCGGAGAGTAAAAATGCGCCTCACAGCCAAGGCGAGTATGACGTCTACAGCACCTTCCAGAGCCATGAGCCTGAGTTCGATTATCTCAAGAGTCTGGAGATAGAGGAGAAAATCAACAAGATCAAGTGGCTTCCGCAGCACAATGCCGCCCACTCCCTGCTGTCCACCAACGATAAATCTATCAAACTATGGAAGATCACGGAACGAGATAAAAGGCCTGAGGGATATAACCTGAAAGATGAAGAAGGGAAGCTTAAGGACTTGTCCACGGTGACGTCACTGCAGGTGGCTGTGCTGAAGCCCATGGATCTGATGGTGGAGGTGAGCCCACGGAGGGTCTTCGCCAACGGCCACACCTACCACATCAACTCCATCTCCGTCAACAGCGACTGTGAGACGTACATGTCGGCGGATGAACTGCGCATCAACCTCTGGCACCTGGCTGTCACGGACAGGAGCTTCAGTATCCTTTCCCGCACCATCTCTCAGGGGGCTTCCGGAAGGGGGGTGCTGGCTCAGTTCTGCTTTTACTCAGTTTCTTCAGCAAGTGAGGCACCGATCTGGAATCCTGATGAACTGATTTATGAAAACTCTAAATCCATGGCTGCCGAGGGTTATATTTGACCCCTTGCCTTCTCTGGATGGCTGTTTTCTCTGTCGTTCTGGGACCGCCTCGGAGACCCCAGAGGAGAGAGAGTTCTGGGGTCTGTCCTCCCAGAGGAGGGATGGCAAACCCATTGGAGAGTCAGACGGAGGCTGCTCTGGACTCTCCTCCCTGCAGCCCAAGGCAGGGGCCTGAGTGTGTGATGAGCAGCCTTGGGGTCCCGGCTTAGGGGGATAGTCGAGGTGTCAGGAGCCCAGCTGGAGGGGGGCCTGCCTGGAGAAGCCCTATATCTAGGCAAGCTAAGGGCAGTAGGATGGACTCTAGACCCTGCTGGCTGGTGAAGAATGAACTTGGTATACAAGCACAAGCCTGGGAGGAGCCCCCATGGACAAAGCAGGCAGGTTGCTACCGTGTCACTGTTTGCAGGCCAGTTATAATAATCCTACACAGTGGGGCTCTGCGCCTGAAAAACAAACAAACAAACAAACAAACAAAAAAACCAAAAAAAAAAAAACCAAAAAAACAAAAACAAATAATCTGTATGTATTTTATATGTTATTTATTTAAACAATGTCATATACTGTATTTCCCTGTTTCATTAAATCTTCTACAAGCTTATTGTAACAACAATAACAAAAAAAAAAAAAGAAAAAAGAAAAACAAAAAGACTCCCCACAAAGCTGCTAGCACTGATAAACAAATTCAGTAAAGTTGCAGGATACAAAATTAATGCAAAATAATCTGTTCTATCTCTATATACCAAAAAAGAAGCAACAGAAAGAGAATTTCTTTAAAAAACATTCCATTCATGAATGCAATGAAAATAATAAGATACCTAGAAATAAACCAACGAGATGAAAAGCTTGTACTCTGAAAACTATAAAAAAAACTGATGAAAGAAATTGAGGATGACACAAAGAAATGGAAAGACAGTCCATGCTCATGGATTGGAAAAAGAAATATTGTTAAAATTCCTTTGATACCCAAAACAATCTACACATTTAATACGATCCTATCAAAAAAACCCACAATATGATTTTTCACAGAACCAGAACAAACAGGTTTACAATTTGTATGGGATCACAAAAGACCTCAAATAGCTAAAGCAATCTTGAAAAAGGAAAGCCAATCTGGAGGCATCACAATTCTGAAATGCAAGTTATATTACAAAGCTGTAGTAATCCAAACAGTATGGTATTGGCACAAAAATAGACACAGAGATCAACTGAACAGAGTAGAATACACAGAAATAAACCCACAATTATATGGCCAATTAAATTATCTCTGACAAATCAGGAAAGAATACCCATGGGTAAAAGTCCTTTCAACAAATGGTGTCCAAAACTGGACAGCAACATGCAAAAGAATGAAATTAGACTACTTTCTTTCAACATACACAAAATAAATTCAAATTCAAAATGGATTAAAGACCTAAATGTGAGACCCGAAACCACAAACATCATAGAAAAGAACAAAGACAATAATTCCTCTGGCATTGGCTATAGCAACGTTTTTTCTAGATAGGTCCCTGAAACAAAGGAAACAAAAGCAAAAATAAACTATGGGAACTACATCAAAAGAAAAAGCATTTGTGCAGTGACAGAAACAATCACAAAACTAAATGGCAAACTATGGAATAGGAGAAATTTACAAATAACACACCTGATAAAGGGTTGACATATGTAATAAAGAGTTAGAATCCAAAATCTATAAAGAAATTACAAAGCTGAACACACACAAAATGAATAATCCAATTTTAAAATGTGCAGAAGACACAGACATTTGTCCAAAGAAGACTTACAGATGATCAACACACACATTTGAAAAGATGCTCATGATCATATATCATCAGGGAAATGTGAATCAAAACTACAATGAGATATCACCTCATACCTGTCAGAATGGCTAAAATAAAAAACACCAGATATCAGGAGTGGTGAGGATGTGGAAAAAAAGGAAGTCTTGCAATGTGGGTGGTAGGAATTCAAACTGGTACAGCCACTGTGGAAAACACTATGGAGGTTCCTCAAAAAGTGAAAAATAGAAATACCCCACAATCTAGTAATTGCGCTACTGGGGTTTTTTTTTTGGGGGGGGGGTGGGGGTGGGGGTGGGGGTTGTTCTTGTTTTTGTTTTTGCACTACTGAGTTTTTAACCAAAGATTACAAAAACACTAATTCAAAGGGACCATGCACCCTTATATTGACTGCAGAATTACTTAACAATAGCCAAGATATGGAAGCAACCCAAGTGACCATTGATAGAGGAATGGATCAAGAAGATGTGGTATATATACACAATGGAATACTATGCAGCCATCAAAAGAAATGAAATCTTGCCATTTGCGACAACATGGATGGAACTAGAGCGTATCATGCTTAGCGAAATAAGTCAGGCGGAGAAAGACAACTATCATATGATCTCCCTGATATGAGGAAGTGGTGTTGCAACATGGGGGTTTAAGTGGGTACGAGAAGAATAAATGAAAGAAGATGGGATTGGGAGGGAGACAAACCTCCCAATTAAGTGACTCTTAATCTCACACAACAAACTGAGGGTTGCTGGAGGGAGGGGCTTTGGGAGAAGGGGGTGGGATTATGGACATTGGGGAGGGTATGTGCTTTGGTGAGTGCTGTGAAGTGTGTAAACCTGGTGATTCACAGACCTGTACCCCTGGGGATAAATTATATGCTTATAAAAAATAAAAAATTATATTTAAAAAAATTGAATTTGGGGAAAGTATATGCCACTGTAATATTTAAAAATGTGAGAACTTCCAAATATATATTCCTGAAGTAACAGATCTTGTGGGTCAATATATTTAAAATATATCATTAGGATCATAAGATAACAAATAATCTGGATGGGGAGGAGCGGGCGGCGCGAGGGAGGGGCCTGCGGAGCAGCAGCGGCGGCGGCGGCGGCGGCGGCGGCCCCAGCCCGCGCAGCCCGGCTCGGCCCTGGCTCGGTGGGCAGCGCCGCGGGGTACCCTCCCGCCGCCGCGCAGCCAGGCGCCCGGGCACCAGGCCGCCACTGCCCCCGCCGCCGCCGCCGCCGCCGCCGCCGCCGCCGCCGCTGCTGCCGGGCGCACGACGCAGCGCGCACCGGCGGGGATGAGCGCCCGGGCCCTGGCCCGCCCCCACCCGCGGCCGCCGCCGCCCGCTGCGCGCTCGCCTGACCGTGGCGCCCGCCCCGGTCGCCCCGCCCGTCCCAGGCCGCCCCCAGCCGCGATGCCCGGCCCCCGGGGCCCTGGCGGCCGCGCCCCTGCTAGGCTGCGGCGGCATGGCCCGCGCGCCCGGCCCGACCTCTGCGGATTGCATCGGTGTGCAGCGGCGGGGCATGCCCAGGGCACCGGGCACGGCCTTCAATGGGCGAGGACACGGACACGCGGAAAATTAACCACAGCTTCCTGCGGGACCACAGCTATGTGACTGAAGCCGATATCATCTTACTGTTGAGTTCAACCATACCGGAGAGCTGCTGGCCACAGGCGACCAGGGTGGCCGTGTGGTCATCTTCCAGCGGGAACCGGAGAGTAAAAATGCGCCTCACAGCCAAGGCGAGTATGACGTCTACAGCACCTTCCAGAGCCATGAGCCTGAGTTCGATTATCTCAAGAGTCTGGAGATAGAGGAGAAAATCAACAAGATCAAGTGGCTTCCGCAGCACAATGCCGCCCACTCCCTGCTGTCCACCAACGATAAATCTATCAAACTATGGAAGATCACGGAACGAGATAAAAGGCCTGAGGGATATAACCTGAAAGATGAAGAAGGGAAGCTTAAGGACTTGTCCACGGTGACGTCACTGCAGGTGCCTGTGCTGAAGCCCATGGATCTGATGGTGGAGGTGAGCCCACGGAGGGTCTTCGCCAACGGCCACACCTACCACATCAACTCCATCTCCGTCAACAGCGACTGTGAGACATACATGTCGGCGGATGACCTGCGCATCAACCTCTGGCACCTGGCTGTCACCGACAGGAGCTTCAGTATCCTTTCCCGCACCATCTCTCAGGGGGCTTCCGGAAGGGGGGTGCTGGCTCAGTTCTGCTTTTACTCAGTTTCTTCAGCAAGTGAGGCACCGATCTGGAGTCCTGATGAACTGATTTATGAAAACTCTAAATCCATGGCTGCCGAGGGTTATATTTGACCCCTTGCCTTCTCTGGATGGCTGTTTTCTCTGTCGTTCTGGGACCGCCTCGGAGACCCCAGAAGAGAGAGAGTTCTGGGGTCTGTCCTCCCAGAGGAGGGATGGCAAACCCATTGGAGAGTCAGACGGAGGCTGCTCTGGACTCTCCTCCCTGCAGCCCAAGGCAGGGGCCTGAGTGTGTGATGAGCAGCCTTGGGGTCCCGGCTTAGGGGGATAGTCGAGGTGTCAGGAGCCCAGCTGGAGGGGGGCCTGCCTGGAGAAGCCCTATATCTAGGCAAGCTAAGGGCAGTAGGATGGACTCTAGACCCTGCTGGCTGGTGAAGAATGAACTTGGTATACAAGCACAAGCCTGGGAGGAGCCCCCATGGACAAAGCAGGCAGGTTGCTACCGTGTCACTGTTTGCAGGCCAGTTATAATAATCCTACACAGCGGGGCTCTGCGCTTGAAAAAAAACAAACAAACAAACAAAATAAAAACAAATAAAAAAAAAACCAAAAAAACAAAAACAAATAATCTGTATGTATTTTATATGTTATTTATTTAAACAATGTCATATACTGTATTTCCCTGTTTCATTAAATCTTCTACAAGCTTATTGTAACAACAATAACAAAAAAAAAAAAAAGAAAAAAGAAAAACAAAAAGACTCCCCACAAAGCTGCTAGCACTGATAAACAAATTCAGTAAAGTTGCAGGATACAAAATTAATGCAAAATAATCGGTTCTATCTTTATATACCAAAAAAGAAGCAACAGAAAGAGAATTTTTTTAAAAAACATTCCATTCATGAATGCAATGAAAATAATAAGATACCTAGAAATAAACCAACGAGATGAAAAGCTTGTACTCTGAAAACTATAAAAAAAACTGATGAAAGAAATTGAGGATGACACAAAGAAATGGAAAGACAGTCCATGCTCATGGATTGGAAAAAGAAATATTGTTAAAATTCCTTTGATACCCAAAACAATCTACACATTTAATACGATCCTATCAAAAAAACCCACAATATGATTTTTCACAGAACCAGAACAAACAGGTTTACAATTTGTATGGGATCACAAAAGACCTCAAATAGCTAAAGCAATCTTGAAAAAGGAAAGCCAATCTGGAGGCATCACAATTCTGAAATGCAAGTTATATTACAAAGCTGTAGTAATCCAAACAGTATGGTATTGGCACAAAAATAGACACAGAGATCAACTGAACAGAGTAGAATACACAGAAATAAACCCACAATTATATGGCCAATTAAATTATCTCTGACAAATCAGGAAAGAATACCCATGGGTAAAAGTCCTTTCAACAAATGGTGTCCAAAACTGGACAGCAACATGCAAAAGAATGAAATTAGACTACTTTCTTTCAACATACACAAAATAAATTCAAATTCAAAATGGATTAAAGACCTAAATGTGAGACCCGAAACCACAAACATCATAGAAAAGAACAAAGACAATAATTCCTCTGGCATTGGCTATAGCAACGTTTTTTCTAGATAGGTCCCTGAAACAAAGGAAACAAAAGCAAAAATAAACTACATCAAAAGAAAAAGCATTTGTGCAGTGACAGAAACAATCAACAAAACTAAATGGCAAACTATGGAATAGGAGAAATTTACAAATAACACACCTGATAAAGGGTTGACATATGTAATAAAGAGTTAGAATCCAAAATCTATAAAGAAATTACAAAGCTGAACACACACAAAATGAATAATCCAATTTTAAAATGTGCAGAAGACACAGACATTTGTCCAAAGAAGACTTACAGAGGATCAACACACACATTTGAAAAGATGCTCATGATCATATATCATCAGGGAAATGTGAATCAAAACTACAATGAGATATCACCTCATACCTGTCAGAATGGCTAAAATAAAAAACACCAGATATCAGGAGTGGTGAGGATGTGGAAAAAAAGGAAGTCTTGCAATGTGGGTGGTAGGAATTCAAACTGGTACAGCCACTGTGGAAAACACTATGGAGGTTCCTCAAAAAGTGAAAAATAGAAATACCCCACAATCTAGTAATTGCGCTACTGGGGTTTTTTTTGGGGGGGGGGTGGGGGTGGGGGTGGGGGTTGTTCTTGTTTTTGTTTTTGCACTACTGAGTTTTTAACCAAAGATTACAAAAACACTAATTCAAAGGGACCATGCACCCTTATATTGACTGCAGAATTACTTAACAATAGCCAAGATATGGAAGCAACCCAAGTGACCATTGATAGAGGAATGGATCAAGAAGATGTGGTATATATACACAATGGAATACTATGCAGCCATCAAAAGAAATGAAATCTTGCCATTTGCGACAACATGGATGGAACTAGAGCGTATCATGCTTAGCGAAATAAGTCAGGCGGAGAAAGACAACTATCATATGATCTCCCTGATATGAGGAAGTGGTGTTGCAACATGGGGGTTTAAGTGGGTACGAGAAGAATAAATGAAAGAAGATGGGATTGGGAGGGAGACAAACCTCCCAATTAAGTGACTCTTAATCTCACACAACAAACTGAGGGTTGCTGGGGGGAGGGGCTTTGGGAGAAGGGGGTGGGATTATGGACATTGGGGAGGGTATGTGCTTTGGTGAGTGCTGTGAAGTGTGTAAACCTGGTGATTCACAGACCTGTACCCCTGGGGATAAATTATATGCTTATAAAAAATAAAAAATTATATTTAAAAAAATTGAATTTGGGGAAAGTATATGCCACTGTAATATTTAAAAATGTGAGAACTTCCAAATATATATTCCTGAAGTAACAGATCTTGTGGGTCAATATATTTAAAATATATCATTAGGATCATAAGATAACAAATAATCTGGATGGGGAGGAGCGGGCGGCGCGAGGGAGGGGCTTGCGGAGCAGCAGCGGCGGCGGCAGCGGCGGCCCCAGCCCGCGCAGCCCGGCTAGGCCCTGGCTCGGTGGGCGCAGCGCCGCGGGGTACCCTCCCGCGGCCGCGCAGCCAGGCGCCCGGGCACCAGGCCGCCACTGCCCCCGCCGCCGCCGCCGCCGCCGCCGCCGCCGCTGCTGCTGGGGGGCGCACGAGGCAGCGCGCACCGGCCGGGATGAGCGCCCGGGCCCTGGCCCGCCCCCACCCGCGGCCGCCGCCGCCCGCCGCGCGCTCGCCTGACCGCGGCGCCCGCCCCGGTCGCCCCGCCCGTCCCAGGCCGCCCCCAGCCGCGATGCCCGGCCCCCGGGGCCCTGGCGGCCGCGCCCCTGCTAGGCTGCGGCGGCATGGCCCGCGCGCCCGGCGCGACCTCTGCGGATTGCATCGGTGTGCAGCGGCGGGGCATGCCCAGGGCACCGGGCACGGCCTTCAATGGGCGAGGACACGGACACGCGGAAAATTAACCACAGCTTCCTGCGGGACCACAGCTATGTGACTGAAGCCGATATCATCTTACTGTTGAGTTCAACCATACCGGAGAGCTGCTGGCCACAGGCGACCAGGGTGGCCGTGTGGTCATCTTCCAGCGGGAACCGGAGAGTAAAAATGCGCCTCACAGCCAAGGCGAGTATGACGTCTACAGCACCTTCCAGAGCCATGAGCCTGAGTTCGATTATCTCAAGAGTCTGGAGATAGAGGAGAAAATCAACAAGATCAAGTGGCTTCCGCAGCACAATGCCGCCCACTCCCTGCTGTCCACCAACGATAAATCTATCAAACTATGGAAGATCACGGAACGACATAAAAGGCCTGAGGGATATAACCTGAAAGATGAAGAAGGGAAGCTTAAGGACTTGTCCACGGTGACGTCACTGCAGGTGGCTGTGCTGAAGCCCATGGATCTGATGGTGGAGGTGAGCCCACGGAGGGTCTTCGCCAACGGCCACACCTACCACATCAACTCCATCTCCGTCAACAGCGACTGTGAGACGTACATGTCGGCGGATGAACTGCGCATCAACCTCTGGCACCTGGCTGTCACGGACAGGAGCTTCAGTATCCTTTCCCGCACCATCTCTCAGGGGGCTTCCGGAAGGGGGGTGCTGGCTCAGTTCTGCTTTTACTCAGTTTCTTCAGCAAGTGAGGCACCGATCTGGAATCCTGATGAACTGATTTATGAAAACTCTAAATCCATGGCTGCCGAGGGTTATATTTGACCCCTTGCCTTCTCTGGATGGCTGTTTTCTCTGTCGTTCTGGGACCGCCTCGGAGACCCCAGAGGAGAGAGAGTTCTGGGGTCTGTCGTCCCAGAGGAGGGATGGCAAACCCATTGGAGAGTCAGACGGAGGCTGCTCTGGACTCTCCTCCCTGCAGCCCAAGGCAGGGGCCTGAGTGTGTGATGAGCAGCCTTGGGGTCCCGGCTTAGGGGGATAGTCGAGGTGTCAGGAGCCCAGCTGGAGGGGGGCCTGCCTGGAGAAGCCCTATATCTAGGCAAGCTAAGGGCAGTAGGATGGACTCTAGACCCTGCTGGCTGGTGAAGAATGAACTTGGTATACAAGCACAAGCCTGGGAGGAGCCCCCATGGACAAAGCAGGCAGGTTGCTACCGTGTCACTGTTTGCAGGCCAGTTATAATAATCCTACACAGTGGGGCTCTGCGCCTGAAAACAAACAAACAAACAAACAAACAAAACAAAAAAAAAAAAACCAAAAAAACAAAAACAAATAATCTGTATGTATTTTATATGTTATTTATTTAAACAATGTCATATACTGTATTTCCCTGTTTCATTAAATCTTCTACAAGCTTATTGTAACAACAATAACAAAAAAAAAAAAGAAAAAAGAAAAACAAAAAGACTCCCCACAAAGCTGCTAGCACTGATAAACAAATTCAGTAAAGTTGCAGGATACAAAATTAATGCAAAATAATCTGTTCAATCTCTATATACCAAAAAAGAAGCAACAGAAAGAGAATTTTTTTAAAAAACATTCCATTCATGAATGCAATGAAAATAATAAGATACCTAGAAATAAACCAACGAGATGAAAAGCTTGTACTCTGAAAACTATAAAAAAAACTGATGAAAGAAATTGAGGATGACACAAAGAAATGGAAAGACAGTCCATGCTCATGGATTGGAAAAAGAAATATTGTTAAAATTCCTTTGATACCCAAAACAATCTACACATTTAATACGATCCTATCAAAAAAACCCACAATATGATTTTTCACAGAACCAGAACAAACAGGTTTACAATTTGTATGGGATCACAAAAGACCTCAAATAGCTAAAGCAATCTTGAAAAAGGAAAGCCAATCTGGAGGCATCACAATTCTGAAATGCAAGTTATATTACAAAGCTGTAGTAATCCAAACAGTATGGTATTGGCACAAAAATAGACACAGAGATCAACTGAACAGAGTAGAAAACACAGAAATAAACCCACAATTATATGGCCAATTAAATTATCTCTGACAAATCAGGAAAGAATACCCATGGGTAAAAGTCCTTTCAACAAATGGTGTCCAAAACTGGACAGCAACATGCAAAAGAATGAAATTAGACTACTTTCTTTCAACATACACAAAATAAATTCAAATTCAAAATGGATTAAAGACCTAAATGTGAGACCCGAAACCACAAACATCATAGAAAAGAACAAAGACAATAATTCCTCTGGCATTGGCTATAGCAAGGTTTTTTCTAGATAGGTCCCTGAAACAAAGGAAACAAAAGCAAAAATAAACTATGGGAACTACATCAAAAGAAAAAGCATTTGTGCAGTGACAGAAACAATCACAAAACTAAATGGCAAACTATGGAATAGGAGAAATTTACAAATAACACACCTGATAAAGGGTTGACATATGTAATAAAGAGTTAGAATCCAAAATCTATAAAGAAATTACAAAGCTGAACACACACAAAATGAATAATCCAATTTTAAAATGTGCAGAAGACACAGACATTTGTCCAAAGAAGACTTACAGAGGATCAACACACACATTTGAGAAGATGCTCATGATCATATATCATCAGGGAAATGTGAATCAAAACTACAATGAGATATCACCTCATACCTGTCAGAATGGCTAAAATAAAAAACACCAGATATCAGGAGTGGTGAGGATGTGGAAAAAAAGGAAGTCTTGCAATGTTGGTGGTAGGAATTCAAACTGGTACAGCCACTGTGGAAAACACTATGGAGGTTCCTCAAAAAGTGAAAAATAGAAATACCCCACAATCTAGTAATTGCGCTACTGGGGTTTTTTTTTTGGGGGGGGGTGGGGGTGGGGGTGGGGGTTGTTCTTGTTTTTGTTTTTGCACTACTGAGTTTTTAACCAAAGATTACAAAAACACTAATTCAAAGGGACCATGCACCCTTATATTGACTGCAGAATTACTTAACAATAGCCAAGATATGGAAGCAACCCAAGTGACCATTGATAGAGGAATGGATCAAGAAGATGTGGTATATATACACAATGGAATACTATGCAGCCATCAAAAGAAATGAAATCTTGCCATTTGCGACAACATGGATGGAACTAGAGCGTATCATGCTTAGCGAAATAAGTCAGGCGGAGAAAGACAACTATCATATGATCTCCCTGATATGAGGAAGTGGTGTTGCAACATGGGGGTTTAAGTGGGTACGAGAAGAATAAATGAAAGAAGATGGGATTGGGAGGGAGACAAACCTCCCAATTAAGTGACTCTTAATCTCACACAACAAACTGAGGGTTGCTGGGGGGAGGGGCTTTGGGAGAAGGGGGTGGGATTATGGACATTGGGGAGGGTATGTGCTTTGGTGAGTGCTGTGAAGTGTGTAAACCTGGTGATTCACAGACCTGTACCCCTGGGGATAAATTATATGCTTATAAAAAATAAAAAATTATATTTAAAAAAATTGAATTTGGGGAAAGTATATGCCACTGTAATATTTAAAAATGTGAGAACTTCCAAATATATATTCCTGAAGTAACAGATCTTGTGGGTCAATATATTTAAAATATATCATTAGGATCATAAGATAACAAATAATCTGGATGGGGAGGAGCGGGCGGCGCGAGGGAGGGGCCTGCGGAGCAGCAGCGGCGGCGGCGGCGGCGGCCCCAGCCCGCGCAGCCCGGCTCGGCCCTGGCTCGGTGGGCGCAGCGCCGCGGGGTACCCTCCCGCCGCCGCGCAGCCAGGCGCCCGGGCACCAGGCCGCCACTGCCCCCGCCGCCGCCGCCGCCGCCGCTGCTGCCGGGCGCACGACGCAGCGCGCACCTGCCGGGATGAGCGCCCGGGCCCTGGCCCGCCCCCACCCGCGGCCGCCGCCGCCCGCCGCGCGCTCGCCTGACCGCGGCGCCCGCCCCGGTCGCCCCGCCCGTCCCAGGCCGCCCCCAGCCGCGATGCCCGGCCCCCGGGTCCCTGGCGGCCGCGCCCCTGCTAGGCTGCGGCGGCATGGCCCGCGCGCCCCGCGCGACCTCTGCGGATTGCATCGGTGTGCAGCGGCGGGGCATGCCCAGGGCACCGGGCACGGCCTTCAATGGGCGAGGACACGGACACGCGGAAAATTAACCACAGCTTCCTGCGGGACCACAGCTATGTGACTGAAGCCGATATCATCTTACTGTTGAGTTCAACCATACCGGAGAGCTGCTGGCCACAGGCGACCAGGGTGGCCGTGTGGTCATCTTCCAGCGGGAACCGGAGAGTAAAAATGCGCCTCACAGCCAAGGCGAGTATGACGTCTACAGCACCTTCCAGAGCCATGAGCCTGAGTTCGATTATCTCAAGAGTCTGGAGATAGAGGAGAAAATCAACAAGATCAAGTGGCTTCCGCAGCACAATGCCGCCCACTCCCTGCTGTCCACCAACGATAAATCTATCAAACTATGGAAGATCACGGAACGAGATAAAAGGCCTGAGGGATATAACCTGAAAGATGAAGAAGGGAAGCTTAAGGACTTGTCCACGGTGACGTCACTGCAGGTGCCTGTGCTGAAGCCCATGGATCTGATGGTGGAGGTGAGCCCACGGAGGGTCTTCGCCAACGGCCACACCTACCACATCAACTCCATCTCCGTCAACAGCGACTGTGAGACGTACATGTCGGCGGATGAACTGCGCATCAACCTCTGGCACCTGGCTGTCACGGACAGGAGCTTCAGTATCCTTTCCCACACCATCTCTCAGGGGGCTTCCGGAAGGGGGGTGCTGGCTCAGTTCTGCTTTTACTCAGTTTCTTCAGCAAGTGAGGCACCGATCTGGAATCCTGATGAACTGATTTATGAAAACTCTAAATCCATGGCTGCCGAGGGTTATATTTGACCCCTTGCCTTCTCTGGATGGCTGTTTTCTCTGTCGTTCTGGGACCGCCTCGGAGACCCCAGAGGAGAGAGAGTTCTGGGGTCTGTCCTCCCAGAGGAGGGATGGCAAACCCATTGGAGAGTCAGACGGAGGCTGCTCTGGACTCTCCTCCCTGCAGCCCAAGGCAGGGGCCTGAGTGTGTGATGAGCAGCCTTGGGGTCCCGGCTTAGGGGGATAGTCGAGGTGTCAGGAGCCCAGCTGGAGGGGGGCCTGCCTGGAGAAGCCCTATATCTAGGCAAGCTAAGGGCAGTAGGATGGACTCTAGACCCTGCTGGCTGGTGAAGAATGAACTTGGTATACAAGCACAAGCCTGGGAGGAGCCCCCATGGACAAAGCAGGCAGGTTGCTACCGTGTCACTGTTTGCAGGCCAGTTATAATAATCCTACACAGTGGGGCTCTGCGCCTGAAAACAAACAAACAAACAAACAAACAAAAAAAACCAAAAAAAAAAAAACCAAAAAAACAAAAACAAATAATCTGTATGTATTTTATATGTTATTTATTTAAACAATGTCATATACTGTATTTCCCTGTTTCATTAAATCTTCTACAAGCTTATTGTAACAACAATAACAAAAAAAAAAAAAAGAAAAAAGAAAAACAAAAAGACTCCCCACAAAGCTGCTAGCACTGATAAACAAATTCAGTAAAGTTGCAGGATACAAAATTAATGCAAAATAATCTGTTCTATCTCTATATACCAAAAAGAAGCAACAGAAAGAGAATTTCTTTAAAAAACATTCCATTCATGAATGCAATGAAAATAATAAGATACCTAGAAATAAACCAACGAGATGAAAAGCTTGTACTCTGAAAACTATAAAAAAAACTGATGAAAGAAATTGAGGATGACACAAAGAAATGGAAAGACAGTCCATGCTCATGGATTGGAAAAAGAAATATTGTTAAAATTCCTTTGATACCCAAAACAATCTACACATTTAATACGATCCTATCAAAAAAACCCACAATATGATTTTTCACAGAACCAGAACAAACAGGTTTACAATTTGTATGGGATCACAAAAGACCTCAAATAGCTAAAGCAATCTTGAAAAAGGAAAGCCAATCTGGAGGCATCACAATTCTGAAATGCAAGTTATATTACAAAGCTGTAGTAATCCAAACAGTATGGTATTGGCACAAAAATAGACACAGAGATCAACTGAACAGAGTAGAATACACAGAAATAAACCCACAATTATATGGCCAATTAAATTATCTCTGACAAATCAGGAAAGAATACCCATGGGTAAAAGTCCTTTCAACAAATGGTGTCCAAAACTGGACAGCAACATGCAAAAGAATGAAATTAGACTACTTTCTTTCAACATACACAAAATAAATTCAAATTCAAAATGGATTAAAGACCTAAATGTGAGACCCGAAACCACAAACATCATAGAAAAGAACAAAGACAATAATTCCTCTGGCATTGGCTATAGCAACGTTTTTTCTAGATAGGTCCCTGAAACAAAGGAAACAAAAGCAAAAATAAACTATGGGAACTACATCAAAAGAAAAAGCATTTGTGCAGTGACAGAAACAATCAACAAAACTAAATGGCAAACTATGGAATAGGAGAAATTTACAAATAACACACCTGATAAAGGGTTGACATATGTAATAAAGAGTTAGAATCCAAAATCTATAAAGAAATTACAAAGCTGAACACACACAAAATGAATAATCCAATTTTAAAATGTGCAGAAGACACAGACATTTGTCCAAAGAAGACTTACAGATGATCAACACACACATTTGAAAAGATGCTCATGATCATATATCATCAGGGAAATGTGAATCAAAACTACAATGAGATATCACCTCATACCTGTCAGAATGGCTAAAATAAAAAACACCAGATATCAGGAGTGGTGAGGATGTGGAAAAAAAGGAAGTCTTGCAATGTTGGTGGTAGGAATTCAAACTGGTACAGCCACTGTGGAAAACACTATGGAGGTTCCTCAAAAAGTGAAAAATAGAAATACCCCACAATCTAGTAATTGCGCTACTGGGGTTTTTTTTTTGGGGGGGGGTGGGGGTGGGGGTGGGGGTTGTTCTTGTTTTTGTTTTTGCACTACTGAGTTTTTAACCAAAGATTACAAAAACACTAATTCAAAGGGACCATGCACCCTTATATTTACTGCAGAATTACTTAACAATAGCCAAGATATGGAAGCAACCCAAGTGACCATTAATAGAAGAATGGATAAAGAAGATGTGGTATATATAAAATGGAATATTTTTCAGCCATTAAAAAAAAGAACAAACGTGATTAAAACTAGAGAGTATAAGGGTGTATAGAGGGAGAAGAAACAAGATGACAGAGGAGGAGGAGACCTAAAATCATCAGGTCCCAGGAGTTCAGTTAGATAGTTATCATACCATTCTGAACACCTACAAACTCAACAGGAGATCGAAGAGAAGAAGAGCAACAATTCTAGGAACAGAAGAGCAACCACTTTCTGCAAGTTAGGATGTATGGAGAAGTGAATCTGAGGCAATATACAGGAAGGTAGACTGTGGGGGGAGGGGCTGGCTCCCAACAAACGGTGGAGCAACAGAGCACAAAATCAGAACTTTTAGAAGTTGGCTCCACTGAGGGACCTCACTCCAGAGTTTAAGCAGGAGTTAGAGCCCTCGCAGGAACAGTGTGGTCACAGAAAGAACAGGGGTGTCTGAGTGTGGCAGAGCTCCAAGGTATCAGAGCAGGGAAGCTGGCAGCAGAGATGAAGCCAAGGAGGGGGCTCTCAGCTTGGGGTTACCTTAAACTGTGATCTCAAAGAGCATGGACCCCACAAGTCGCTGACCCAGAGAGACTCACCTTCCTCTTCTGGGAGGAACAGGATGGCAGGAATCTGCTGGGTTTGGAGACTCCAAACAAAGCCCTGTGCCAGAGATAGAAATGCTTGGACACAGGTTGGAGACCAGAGAGATATGAGAGATTGACTGCTTTTCTCGCAGGGCGCACTGAGGAGTGGGACCCTGAGCTCTTGGTTCCTCCAGCCAGAGATTGGGAGACTGGTATCATTATTCCTGTCCTCCAGAGCTCTACAGAAAGCATTCGGGGAACAAAATCTCCTGAGACCAAAATTGTGCAGATTAGTTAGCCTGGCCCCTGGCAAAGGCAGTGCAATTCCGGCTTGGGCAAAGATTTTTGAGAATCCTGGCTACAGGCCCCTCCCCCAGAAGATCAGCAAGAAAATCCAGCCAAGACCATGTTAACAGATCACTGAGAACTGCAGAACTCTGGAATGCAACACATAGAATTCATGGATTTTCCTCCATGATTCTTTAATCTTTCAAAGTTAAATATTTTTCATTTTATTTTCTTCTTATTCAGGTTGTAAAATTGTTCCTCTTTCCTATTTTAAACTTTTTAACTATTCTATCTTATCTATACCTTTTTTAAAAATCTTTTTAAATTTTCATTGTTATATTCTATCCCTTTGTTGTATTTAACCTTACTTTTTGTATACATATAGGCTTTTCTTTCTTCAGGGATACAGTTTCTTCTAATAGATCAAAATATACCTTAAATCTAGTGCATGGCTTTTTTTTAGTCTCCAGCCTGCTCACATTCTTTCCTATTTTTTTTTAACCAACTTGTCTTATCAATTATCTTTTTTTTTTTTAGTTGCTCAGCATCAGGGAAATACATATCAAAACCACAATGAGGTACCACCTCATTTAGTCAGAATGGCTAAAATTAACAAGTCAAGAAATGACAGACATTGGGAGGATGTGGAGAAAGGGGAACCCTCCTACACTATTGGTGGGAATGCAAGCTGGTGCAACCACTCTGGAAAACAGCATGGAGATTCCTCAAAAAGTTGAAAATAGAGCTATACTATGACCCAGCAATTGCACTACTGGGTATTTACCCTAAAGGTACGAGTGTAGTGATCTGAAGAGGCACACGCACCCAAATATTTATAGCAGCAATGTCCAAAATAGCCAAACTACGGGAAGAGACTAGATGTCCATCAACAGACGAATGGATAAAGAAGATGAGGTATATACAATGGAATACAATGCAACCATCAAAAGCCCCAAATCCTGCCATTTACAATGTTGTGGATGGAACTAGAGAGTTTAGGTTAAGCAAAATTAGCCCATCAGAGAAAGAATTATTATATGATCTATCTGATATGAGAAATTTGAGAGGCAGGGCAGGGGTTTATGGGGGGTAGGAAGGGAAAAAAAGGAAACAAGATGGGACTCGGAGGAAGACAAAACATAAGAGACTCTTAATCTCAGGAAACAAATTGAGGTTCACTGGGGGGTGGAGGGGAGAGATAGAGTAGCTTAGTTATGGACATGGGTGAGGGTATGTCCTATGGTGGGTGCTGTGAATTACATAAGACTGATGATTCACAGACCTGTACCCCTGAAGCAAATACTATATTATATGTAAAAAAGAAAAACACAAACAAAAACAAACAGAAAAAAAAAAACCTAGAGAGTATAAGGCTAAGTGAATTAAGTCAGTCAAAGAAAGACAAATACCATATGATTTTTGGAACTTAAGAAACAAAACAAATGAACAAAGAGGGAAAAAAAGAGAGACAGACAAACCAAGAAACAGACTCCTAAATATAGAAAAGAATCTGATCATTACCAGAGGGGAGGTAGGTGGGGAAGTGGGAGAAATAGGTGATGGGAATTAAAGAGGGCCCTTGTTCATCATCACTAGCCATCAGGGAGATTCAAATTAAAACCACATTAAGATATCACCTTTCACCAGTTAGAATGGCCAAAATTAGTAAGACAGGAAACAACATGTGTTGGAAAGGATGTGGAGAAAGGGGAATCCTCTTCCACTGTTGGTGGGAATGCAAGTGGGTGCAGCCACTTTGGAAAACAGTGTGGAAATTCCTCAAGAAATTAAAAATGGAGCTTCCCTATGACCCTGCAATTGCACTACTGGGTATTTACCCCAAAGATACAGATGTCGTGAAAAGAAGGGCCATCTGTATCCCAATGTGTATAGCAGCAATGGCCACGGTCGCCAAACTGTGGAAAGAACCAAGATGCCCTTCAACGGACGAATGAATAAGGAAGATGTGGTCCATATACACTATGGAGTATTATGCCTCCATCAGAAAGGATGAATACCCAAATTTTGTAGCAACATGGATGGGACTGGAAGAGATGATGCTGAGTGAAATAAGTCAAGCCGAGAGAGTCAATTATCATATGGTTTCACTTATTTGTGGAGCATAACAAATATCATGGAGGACAAGGGGTGTTAGAGAGGAGAAGGGAGTTGGGGTAAATCGGAAGGGGAGGTGAATCATGAGAGACTATGGACTCTGAAAAACAATCTGAGGGGTTTGAAGTGGCGGGGGGATGGAAAGTTGGGGTACCAGGTGGTGGATATTATAGAGGGCATGGATTGCATGGAGCACTGGGTGTGGTGAAAAAATAATAAATACTGTTATGCTGAAAATAAATAAATTTAATTTTAAAAAGGCAACCTATGAAATGGGGAGACAATATTTCCAAACCATAATCAGTAAGTTGTTAATATCTAAAAAATACAAGGAACTCATACAATTCAATAGATAGCTAGATAACCTCATTGAAATCTGGTCAAAAGACCTGAACATTTTTCCAAGATAAAAACACATACATGAAAACATGTTCAACATCACTAATCACCAGGGCAATGAAATCAAAACTATAGTGAGAAATAACTTTATACTTGCTAGAATGTCTAGTACCAAAACAAAAACAAAAAACAAAACCAAAAAACAAAAAAACCCCAAGAGGTACCAAATGCTGCTGAGAATGTGGCGGAAAGGAACCCTAATTTATTGTTGGTGGGAATGTAAACTGTTACAGTTACCACTGGAAACCATACGGAGGTTCCTCAAGAAATTAAAAACAGAACTACCATAGGATCCATGAGTCCCACTTCTGGTATATGTACCCAAAGAAAATTCAATTATCTCAAAAAGATATCTATTCTCCTATGTTCACAGCAGTATTCACAACAGCAGTATTCACAACAGCCAAGGTACAGGAAAAAGCCTGTTTTCATTAATGGATGAATGGATAATATATATATATATATATATATATATATATATATATATATATATATATATATGGAATATTGGCCTTTGGAGAAAGGAAATCCTACCATTTGCAAGAACATGAATAGATTCGAAGGCATTATGCTAAATAAAGCAAGTGAGAGAAAGACAAATACTGCATGATACCATGTATATGTGGAACCTACAAAAGTTTTTTTTTTTTTTAAGTTGAACTCATATAAAAAGAGCAGAATGGTGGTTGAAGGGGCTGGAGAGTGGGGAAAATGTGTAGAGGTTTGAGAGAAGGACATAAGCTTTTAGTTGTAACATGAATGCGGTTTGAAGATCTAATGTGTAACATGGTGGCTATAGTTGATAATTCTGTGTTGTTTAATTGAAATTTGCTAAGAAACTAAAACAACTGTTCTCACTAAATAAATAAATAAATAAATAAATAAGTAAATATGTGGGGGGGCAGAATGTATTAATTAGATTGTGAGAATCCTTTCAATAGTATACATATATCAATCTGTCACACTGCTCATTTTATTTTTTTTTTTAGAGTTTTTGTTTGAATTCTAGTCAGTTAACATGCAGTGCAATATTGATTTCAGGAGTAGAATTCAGTGATTTATCACTTACATAAAACACCCAGCGCTCATCACAACAAGTGCTCTCTTTAATACCCACCATCCATCTAGCTCATCCTCTATGCACCTCCCTCCATCACCACTGTGTTTGTTCTCTATAGTTAAGAGTCTCTTATTGTTTGAGGCACACCTGGGTGGCTCAGTTGGTTAAGCACCTGCCTTTAGCTCCAGTCATGATCTCAGGGTCCTGGGATGGAGCCCCACTTTGGGCTCCCTGCCCAGCTGGGAGCCTGCTTCTCCTTGTCCCCTTGCCTCCTCCCCCCTGCTCATGCTCTGTCTCTCTCTCTCAAAGAAATAAATAAAATCTTTAAAAAAAATAGAGTCTCTTATGGTTTGGTTCCCTCTCTTCTTTCCCCTCCCATATGTTCATCTGTTTTGTTTCCTAAATTCCACATATGAGTGAAATCATATGGTATGTCTTTTTCTGACTGATGTATTTTGATTAGCATAATACACTGTAGTTCCAACCGCATCTGTGCAAATGGTAAGATTTTATTCTATTTGATGGCTGAGTAATATTCCATTATACATATATACTACATCTTCTCTATCCATTCATCAGTCAATGGACATTTGGGTTCTTTCCATAGTTTGACTATTGTTGATAAAGCTGCTATAAACATCAGGAGAACTCTACCTCTTTGAATCTGTAGTTTTGTATCCTTTGGGTAAATAACAAGTAGTACAATTGCTAGATTATAGGGTAGCTCTATTTTTAACTTTCTGAAGAAACTCCATACTGTTTTCCAGAGTAGCTGCACCAGTTTTCTTTCCCACCAAAAGTGTAAGGGGTTTCCCCATTCTCCACATCCTTGCCAACACCTGTTATTTTGTCCATTGTTAATTTTAGCCATTCTGGCAGGCATGAGGTGGTATCTCAATATGGTTTTGATTCGCAATTCCCTGATGGAAAATGATCTTGAATATCTTTTCATGTGTCTGTTAGTCATCCAGATGTCTTCTTTGTAAAGGTGTCTATTCATATCTTCCTCCCATTTCTTAGCTGGATTATTTGTTTTCTGGGTGTTGAGTTTGGTAAGTTCCTTATAGATTTTAGATACTACCCCAGTATCAGATATGCCATTTGCAAATATCTTCTCCCATTCCATAGGCTGCCTTTTAGTTTCATTGTTTCCTTCACTGTGCACAAGCTTTTTATCTTGGTGAAGTCCCAATAGTTCATTTTTGGTTTTGTTTACCTTGCCTCTGGTGCCAAGGTCAAAGAGATTCCTGCCTATGTTCTCCTCCAGGAGTTTGATGGTTTCCTATTTCACATTTCAGTCCTTCAACCATTTTGAATTAACTTTTATGTATGGTGTAAGAAAGTGCTCCAGTTTCATTCTTCTGCATGTTGTTATCCAGTTTTTCCAAACCATTTGTTAAATATCCATTGGATATTCTTTCTGGCATTATTTAAAATTAGTTCACCATGTAGTTGGGGATCCATTTCCAGGTTATCTCTTCTGTTCTATTGATCTACATATCTGTTTTTTTGCCCGTAGTATACGGTCTTGAAGACTACAGCTCTGTAATGTAGCTTGATATCTAGAATCACAGTGCCTTCAGTTTTGCTTTTCCTTGTTCAGGAGTGCTTTTGCTACTCAAGGTCTTTTGTAGTTTCATATGAATTTTAGGATTATTTGTTCTAGTTCTATGAAAAACCCAGGTGGTATTTTGATAGGGATTGTGTTAAATGTGTAGATTGCTTTTGGTAGCATAGACATTTTAACAACATTGGTTCCAATCCATGAGCATGGAATGTTTTTCCAATTATTTCTGTCTTCTTCAATTTAATTCATAAGTTTTCTGTAATTTCCTGTGTACAGGCTCTAGTTTTCTGTATACAGTCTGTAGTTTTCTGAATACAGACCTTTTATCTCTTTGTTTAGGTTTATTCCTAAGTATCTATTTTTTATGCAATTGCAAATGCTATCAATTCCTTAATTTCTTTTTCTGCTGCTTTATGGTATATAGAAATATAACAGATTTCTGTATATTGATTTTATGTCCTGTGACTTTGCTGAATTCATGTATTAGTTATAGCAAATTTTTTTGGTGGTCTTTCAGGTTTTCTTTTTTTTCAGATTTTATTTATTTATTTGACAGACAGAGATCACAAGTAGACAGAGAGGCAGGCAGAGAGAGAGGAGGAAGCAAGCTCCCTGCTGAGCAGAGAGCCTGATGTGGGGCTCGATCCCAGGACTCTGGGATCATGACCTGAGTCAAAGGCAGAGGCTTTAACCCACTGAGCCACCCAGGCGCCCCTCTTTTAGGTTTTCTACATAGGGTATCATGTAATCTGCAAATAGTGAAAGCTTGATTTCTTCCTTGACAATTTGGATGCATTATATTTCTTTTTGTTGTCTGATTTCTGAGGCTAAGACTGCCAGTACTATGTCAAATAGTAATGGTGAGAGTGAATATCCATCTTGTTCCTGACCATAGGGGGAAAGCTCTCAGTTTTTCCCAGTTCAGGTTGATATTAGCTGAGGGTCTTTCTTATATGACTACTATGATATTGTGGTATGATCCATCTATATCTACTTTGTTGAGGGTTTTTATCAAGAACAGATGCTGGGGGCGCCTGAGTGGCTCAGTGGGTTAAAGCCTCTGCTTTCGGCTCAGGTCATGATCCCAGGGTCCTGGGATCGAGCCCCGCATCGGGCTTTCCACTCAGCAGGGAGCCTGCTTCCCCCTCTCTCTCTACCTGCCTCTCTGCCTGCTTGTGATCTCTGTCTGTCAAATAAATAAAAAAAAATCTTTTAAAAAAGAAAGAACAGATGCTGTATTTTGTCAAGTGTTTTTTTTTTTCTGCCTCCATTCAGAGAATCATGTGGTTCTTATCCTTTTATTAATGTGGTGTATTATATTGATTTGTGAATATTGAACCATTCCTGCAACACAGGAATAAACCCACTTGATTATGGTGAACACTTCTTTTAATGTATTATTCAATTTGATTTGCTAGTCATGTTCATCAGAGACACTGGACTGTAGTTCTCCTTTTTAGTGGGGTGTTTGGCTTTCACATTGTACATTTTAAAGCTTAAATTTTTTTTAAAAAGAACAAAAATGTAGTCATTCCTATTGTCTGTTTAGTGGTCCCTACCCTTAACCTTTATTTCTTTTTAAAAGCAGATCCCCGGGCACCTGGGTGGCTAGTCTTGAGCACCTGCCTTCAGCTCAGGTCATGATCCCAGGGTCCTGGGATCAAGTCCCACAACAGGCTCCGTACTCTGTGGGAAGCCCCACTTCTTCTCCCACTCCTCCTGCTGTGTTCCCACTCTCACTGTGTCTCTGTCAAATAAATATATAAAATCTTAAAAAAAAAACTTCAGTTAATGAATTAAAAAAAAACATATTCTCAAATAATGAAAAACTAATTATTTTAATAGATTTTTTAAAAACCCAAAGAAAATGTATTTTAAAATACAATTACCCCAATTTAAATTCTTATTCATAGGTCAGACAGTAGCCTGGATACATCAGAGTGACAACTAGGAAAATGGAAGAAATAATTGAGAATATAAGGAGAAAGACCAAAAAGCAACCATGGAAACATGAAAAAGAGGTTAAGAGATATGAAGTTTAGATTAAGTCTAAATATCTTTTGAGACACCAAATCATAGATTCAAAAAGCCAAATGAAATTTATCATGTTGTTAGACAGGATACAGTATATCATAAGTTTTTGTTGTACTGTTCAATGATTTATTAGTTGCACATAACAGCCAGTGCTCATCCCAACACATGCCTGCCTTAATACCAATCACCCAGTTTTTCCCTCGTTTGTTTCCCGGAGTCCAGAGTCTCTCATGGTTTGTTTCCCTCTCTGATTTCATCCCATTCTATTTTTCCTCCCTTCCCTGCGGTCCTCAACTCTATTCTTTATCTTCCACATATGAGTGAAACCATATGGTAATTGTCTTTCTCTGCCTGACTCATTTCACTTAGCACAATCCCCTCCAGTTCCATGTCAATGCAAAAGTAGGTATTCATCCTTTCTGATGGCTGAGTAAAAGTCCATTGTATATATAAACCACATCTTTATCCATTCATCTGTTGAAGGGCATCATGGTTCCTTCCACTGTTTGGCTCTTATGGACATTGCAGTTATGAACATTGGGGTGCTGTGCCCCTTCTTTTTACTACATCCTTATCTTTTGGGTAAAGACCTGGTGGTGCAATTGGTAGGTCACAGGGTAGCTCTACTTTAAACGTCTTGAGGAACCTCCACACTGTTTTCCAGAGTGGCTGTACCAGCTTGCATTTCCACCAACAGCACAAGAGGATTCCCCTTTCTCCATAACCTCACCAACACTTGTTTCCTATCTTGTTAATTCTGGCCATTCTAACCGGTGTAAGGTGGCATCTCATTGTGGTTTTTGATATGAATTTCCCTGATGGCTAGTGAAGTTGAATATTTTTTCCATGTGTCTGTTAGCCATTTGGATGTCTTCTTTGCAGAAGTGTCTGTTCATGTCTTCTGCTCATTTCTTGACTGGATTGTTTGGTTTTTGGGTGTTGAATTTGAGAAGTTCTTTATAGATGTAGGATATCAGCCCTTAATCTAAAATGCCATTTGCAAAGATCTTCTCCCATTCTGTGGATTGTCTCTTAGTCTTGTTGACTGTTTCCTTTGCTGTGCAAAAACTTATCTTGGTGCAAGTTCCAAAAGTGCATTTTGCTTCTGTTTCCCCTACCTTTAGAGAGGCATCTTGAAAGAAGTTGTGGCCAGTGTCAAAGAGGTTACTGCCTATGTTCTCCTCTAGGATTTTGGTGGATTCCTGACTCATGTTGAGGTCTTTCATCCATTTTATCCTTGTGTACGCTGTAAGAGAATGGTCTAATTTCATTCTTCTGCATGTGGTTGTAGAGTTTTCCCAGCACCATTTATTGAAGAAAATATCTTTTTTCCATTGGATGTTCTTTCTTGCTTTGTCGAAGATTAGTTGATCATAAAGTCCATTTCTTGGCTCTCTATTCTGCTCTTTTGAGCTGTGTGTCTGCTTTTGTGCCAATACCATACTGTCTTGATGACAATGGCTTTGTAATATAGCTTGAAGTCTGGCATTGTGATGCCTCAGTTTTGGTTTTCTTTTTCAACATTCCTTTGACTATTTGGGTTTTTTTCTGGTTCCACACAGATTTTAGAATTATTTGTTTTAGCTCTGTGAAAAATGTGTATTATATTTTGATAGGGATTGTATTGAAAGTGTAAATTGTGCTCTGGGCAGCACAAACATTTTAAAGATGTTTGTTCTTCCAATCCATGAGTATAGGATGTGATTTCATCTCCTCAATTTCCTTCAAAAATGTTCTGTAGTTTCTAGAGTATAGATCCTTTGCCTCTTTGGTTAGGCTTATTCCTAGGTATATCATGGTTTTTGGAGCTGTTTTAAATGAAATTCTAATTATGGATCATTATTAAGATAAATAATAAGACACCCAAATCTAGACACATAAGAGCATACCTGCAGTAAACAAAAAAAAAAAAATTTTTTCCCATAAGTAAAATCTTTAAAGTAACCAAAAATTGTGGGAAAAAGGAGCAGAGTGGGGAATAGATTATGTTCAAAGGAGAAACAGGTAGACACCTGATTTCTAAAGAGCAATTATGAAAGACAAAGGGCAGTGTAATGACATTTTCTGTATTATTAAAGAAAATAACTATTCACCTAGGATTTTCTATGCAGTGAAAATGTATATCGAAAGTAAGAGGAAATAAAGACATATACTTATTTTTAAAAATATTTTATTCATTTGTAAGAGAATGAGAGAAGAAAAGAGAAAGAGGGAGCACAAGTGGTGGGGAGGGGTAGTCAGAGAGGAAGAAGACTCCAGGCTGAGCAGTGAGCCTGAAGTGGGGCTCAATCCCAGGACACTGGGATCATGACTTGAGCCAAAGCCAGACATTTAATCAACTGAGCCATCCAGATGCCCAATAAAGACATTTTTAAGCAGAGGTTCTTTACCTGGCAGTTCTCATTATGAAAATTTTAAAGTATGTATATGATGTATGTACCTAACGTATGTACATAAAGTATGTATATAATCCCAAATAGAAATTCTGAGATGTAAGAAAAAAGAAAAAAACTAAATACATAGTTCAACTTAAATGAACATTGAGAGAATCATATAAAAGTTATAAAAATGGTCGATTATTTTTTAAAGATACAAGACAGAAAACACAAAGCAACAATACACATAAGTTTGAAGCCAAGTAAATTGAGTTAAATGTATTCAAAATTCCTTGTATTAACATTATCCATGGACAGGAGAAATTCCTCACTAGGATATTAGCATATCAATAGTAGCAATATATGAAACAAATGAATGAAATCACAAGGAAATGAATGAAATTCAGTTTCCCTGAGAAATGCAAGGTTGGTTTAACATGAGCACATAATGTAATTCAACACATTGACAAATTAAAACAATTATCTCAATATATGCAAAAGAAACATTCATTCAACATTCATCCATTATAAAACTTAGAAAACTAGTAGTATAAGGGATCTGTTAATATAATTATAAAATAAAGACCCTCGGTGACCCCATAATAAATGCTCTTTGGTGTTCTCACCTTTTATAATCCTTTTCCCTTAAGTGTAGCCAAGATCTGTGACTTGACTCTAGTCATCAGAACATGGCAACTGTAAAGAAATCTTGCAGATATAATTAATTGTTAATTTCGAGTTAATCAAAAAGGGATTATTCTATGTAAGCCTGATTGAAGCAGGTGAAATCCTTAAAAGACCACTGAGCCCTCTCTGCAGGGAAATTCTCATTACTGGCCTCACGAGTTAAAAAGCCATATTGGAGAGGTCTACCTGGCAAAGAACAAGGAACAGCCTTGCTACAGACTGAATATTTCTGTCCCCCCAGCTCCCAAATTAGTGTGTTAAATCTTAGTGTTCAATGTAATTGTATTTAGAGGTGGAGACTTTGGGAAATGATTACTCGTGAAGGTGGAACCCTCATGAATGGGATTAGTGTACGCATAAAGGAGTCCTGAGAGAGCTCCCTCGGCCCTGTGCAGTACGAAGAAACAGGAGGAAGGCCACCATCCATGAACCAGGAAACAGGCCCTCACTGGACACTGAATCTGCTACTGCCTTGAATTTGGACTTCCCAGCCTCCAGAACTGTGAGAAACAATGTAATAAGATAGTTTAGCAAGATAGGTGAATCTAAGCTCAATATGCAAAATAATTTTATTTCTATAACCTAGCAACAGGAAATGAAATTGACTTTTTAAAATAATATTTATAATAGGATCAAAAGTATTAAATAACTGGGAATAAATCTAAAAAATATCTGCAAGATCCTTATAGGAAATATTTTAAACATTGAGAGTTAATCAATTAAAATAGTATTTGGAAAACTCAGTATTATTAGAGAGAAAACACAAGCAGGGGGAGCAGCAGGCAGAGGGAGAAGCAGGCTCCCCAGTGAGCTCAGAGCTCGATGCAAGACTCAATCTCAGAACCCTGGGATCATGATCTGAACCACCCAGGCATCCCTAATCTCAATTTTATCATAAGGAAACATAAGAAAAACCTGCACTGAAAGACATTCTACATTACTGGAATTAACTCTTCAAAAAATTAAATGTTATGAAAATCTGGGAAAGACTGACTAAGGAACTGTTCAAAACTGAAAGAGACTAAGAGACACAACATCGGAATTAAATACATGGCTCTGAACGGGACCTTCCTTGCTGTAAAAAATATTACAGACAAGTGACAAAAGTTAAAAGAGCATGAGAATTAAATGATTAAATGATAGAACATATAGAATGCTTAGGTGGCTCTGTCGGTTAAGCAACTTCCTTGGGCTCACGTCATGATCCCAGGGTCCTGGGATGGTGTTCTGTATCAGTCTCTGTTTTCAGCAAGGAGCTCGCTTCTCCATCTCCATTTGCCTGCCACTCTGCCTACTTGCACTCTGTCTCTCTCTCTGTCAAATAAATAAATAAAATCTTAAAAATTGTATAGTTAACACAGTTTGAATGGGTGGAGCTATATGCAGATTTTTTCAATAAATACATGACAGTACTGTCAGTGTATTTTCTCTTCCTTATGATTTTTTCTTTTTTTTATTAAATTATTTATTTTAAGAAAAACAGTATTCATTATTTTTTGACCACACCCAGTGCTCCATGCAATCCGTGTCCTCTATAATACCCACCACCTGGTAACCCAACCTCCCACACCCCCGTCACTTCAAACCCCTCAGATTGTTTTTCAGAGTCCATAGTCTCTCATGATTCACCTCCCCTTCCGATTTACCCCAACTCCCTTCTCCTCTCTAACACCCCTTGTCCTCCATGATATTTGTTATGCTCCACAAATAAGTGAAACCATATGATAATTGACTCTCTCTGCTTGACTTATTTCACTCAGCATCATCTCTTCCAGTCCCGTCCATGTTGCTACAAAAGTTGGGTATTCATCCTTTCTGATGGAAGCATAATACTCCATAGTGTATATGGACCACATCTTCCTTATCCATTCATCCGTTGAAGGGCATCTTGGTTCTTTCCACAGTTTGGCGACCGTGGCCATTGCTGCTATACACATTGGGGTACAGATGGCCCTTCTTTTCACGACATCTGTATCTTTGGGGTAAATACCAAGGAGTGCAATTGCAGGGTCATAGGGAAGTTCTATTTTTAATTTCTTGAGGAATCTCCACACTGTTCTCCAAAGAGGCTGCACCAACTTGCATTCCCACCAACAGTGGAAGAGGGTTTCCCTTTCTCCACATCCTCTCCAACACATGTTATTTCCTGTTTTGTTAATTTTGACCATTCTAACTGGTGTTAAGGTGAAATTTCAATGTGGTTTTAATTTGGATCTCCCTGAGGGCTGGTGATGATGAACCCTTTTTCATGTGTCTGATAGCCATTTGTATGTCTTGACTGGAGAAGTGTCTGCTCATATCTTCTGCCCATTTTTTGATATGTTTGCCTGTTTCAGGTGTGTTGAGTTTGAGTAGTTCATTATAGATCCTGGATATCAAACTTTTGTCTGTAATGTCATTTGCAAATATCTTCTCCCATTCCGTGGGTTGCCTCTTTGTTTTGTTGACTGTCTCCTTTGCTGTGTAGAAGCTTTTGATTTTGATGAAGTCCCAAAAGTTTATTTTCGCTTTTGTTTTCTTTGCCTTTGGAGACATATCTTGAAAGAAGTTGCTGATAAAGAAGAGATTACAGCCTCTATTCTCCTCTAGGATTCTGATGGATTCCTGTCTCACATTGAGGTCTTTTATCCATTTTGAGTTTATCTTTGTGTACGGTGTAAGAGAATGGTCGAGTTTCATTCTTCTACATATAGCTGTCCTGTTTTCCCAGCACCATTTATTGAAGAGACTGTCTTTTTTCCACTGTATATTTTTTCCTGCTTTGTCAAAGATTAATTGACCATAGAGTTGAGGGTCCATAGCTGGGCTCTCTACTCTGTTCCACTGGTCTGTCTGTCTGTTTTTATGCTAGTACCATGCTGTCTTGGTGATCACAGCTGTGTAGTAAAGCTTGAAATCAGGTAACATGATGCCCCCAGCTTTATTTTTGTTTTTCAACATTTCCTTAGTGATTCGGGGTCTCTTCTGATTCCATACAAATTTTTAGGATTATTTGCTCCAGCTCTTTGAAGAATACGGGTAGAATTTTGATCAGAATGACATTAAAAGTATAGATTGCTCTAGGCAGGATAGACATTTTAACAATGTTTATTCTTCTGATCCAAGAGCATGGAATGGTCTTCCTTTTTTGTGTGTCTTCAATTTCTTTCATGAGTGTTCTGTAGTTCCTCAAGTACAGATCCTTTACCTCTTTGGTTAGGTTTATTCCCAGGTATATTATGGTTCTTTGTGCTATAGGAAATGGAATAGATTCTCTAATTTCCCTTTTTATATTTTCATTGTTAGTGTATAAGAAAGCCACTAATTTCTGCACATTGACTTTGTATCCTGCCACGTTGCTGAATTGCTGTATGAGTTCTAGTAGTTTGTGGGTGGAGTCTTTTGGGTTTTCCATATAAAGAATCCTGTCATCTGTGAAGAGAGAGAGTTTGACTTCTTCATTGCCAATTTGGATACCTTTTATTTCTCTTTGTTGTCTGATTGCTTTTGCGAGGACTTCTAATACTATGTTGAACAAGAGTGGTGAAAGTGGGCATCCTTGTCTTGTTCCTGATCTCAACGGGACGGCTGCAAGCTTTTTCCCATTGAGGATGATATTTGCTGTGGGTCTTTCATAGATAGATTTGATGAGGTTCAGGAATGTTCCCTCTATTCCTATGCTTTGAAGCGTTTTAATCAGGAACGGATGCTGGATTTTGTCAAATGCTTTTTTCTGCATCAATTGAGAGGACCATGTGGTTCTTCTCTCTTCTCATATTAATTTGTTCTATCACATGATTGATTTGCGAATGTTGAACCATACTTGTAGCCCAGGGATGAATCCCACCTGGTCATGGTGCATACTCTTTTTAATGTGCTGTTGGATCCTGTTGGCTAGGATCTTGTTGAGAATCTTTAGCATCCATATTCATCAGTGATATTGGTCTGAAATTCTCCTTTTTGGTAGGGTCTTTGCCTGGTTTGGGGATCAAGGTAATGCTGGCTTCATAGAAAGAGTCTGGAAGTTTTCCTTCTGATTCAATTTTTTGAAACAGCTTCAGGAGAATAGGTGTTATTTCTTCTTTGAAAGTTTGGTAGAATTCCCCAGGGAATCCGTCAGGTCCTGGGCTCTTTTTCTTTGGGAGGTTTTTGATCACTGCTTCAATCTCGTTACTAGATATCGGTCTATTCAGGTTGTCGATTTCTTCCTGGTTCAATTTTGGGAGTTTATAGTTTTCCAGGAATGCATCCATTTCATCTAGGTTGCTAAGCTTATTGGCATATAACTGTTGATAATAACTTCTGATGGTTGTTTCTACTTCCTTGATTTTAGTAGTGATCTCTCCCTTTTCATTCATAATTTTATGAATTTGGGCTTTCTCTCTTTTCTTTTGGATTAGTGTGGCCAATGGTTTATCGATCTTATTGATTCTTTCAAAAAACCAGCTTCTAGTTTCATTGATATGTTCTACTGTATCTCTGGTTTCTACCTCATCAAACTCAGCTCTAATCTTGATGATTTCCCCTCTTATGTGTGGAGTTGGTTTGATTTGTTGTTGATTCTTCAATTCTTTAAGGTGTAGAGACAGCTGGTGTATTCTAGATTTTCTATTTTTTTGAGGGAGGCTTGGATGGCTATGTATTTCCCCCTTAGGACTGCCTTTGCTGTATCCCATAGGTTTTGGACTAAAGTGTCTTCATTGTCATTGGTTTCCATGAATTGTTTCAGTTCTTCTTTGATCTCCTGGTTGATGCAAGCATTCTTAAGCAAGGTAGCCTTTAGCTTCCAGGTGTTTGAGTTCCTTCTGAACTTTTTCCTTGTGATTGAGCTGCAGTTTCAAAGCATTGTGATCTGAGAATACACAGGGAATCATCTCAGTCTTTTGGTATCAGTTGAGTCTTGATTTGTGACCCAGTATGTGGTCTATTCTGGAGAAGGTTCCATGTGCACTTGAGAAGAATGAGTATTCTGTTGTTTTAGGGTGGAATGTTCTGCATATATCTGTGAGGTCCATTTGGTCCAATGTGTCATTCAATGCTCTTGTTTCTTTATTGATTTTCTGCTTCGATGATCGGTCTATTTCTGAGAGAGGCATGTTAAGATTTCCTACGATTAGGGCGCCTGGGTGGCTCAGTGGGTTGAGCCGCTGCCTTCGGCTCGGGTCGTGATCTCAGGGTCCTGGGATCGAGTCCCGCGTCGGGCTCTCTGCTCAGCAGGGAGCCTGCTTCCTCCTCTCTCTGCCTGCCTCTCTGCCTACTTGTGATCTCTCTCTGTCAAATAATTAAATAAAATCTTTAAAAAAAAGAAAAAAAGATTTCCTACGATTAGTGTATTCATATCAATATGACTATCTTGATTAACAGTTTTCTTAAGTAATTGGCTGCTCCCATATTGGAAGCATAGATATTTACAATTGTTAGATCATCCTGGTGGATAGTCCCTTTAAAGATTATGTAGTGTACTTCTTTATCTCTGACTACAGTCTTTAGTTTGAAGTCTAATTTCTCTGATATGAGAATCGCTACCCCAGCCTTCTTTTGAGGCCCATTGGCATGAAAAAATGCTTCTCCATCCCTTCACTTTCAGTCTGGGTATATCTTTAGGTTCAAAATGGGTCTCTTGTAGAGAACATATAGATGGGTCCTGTCGTTTTATCCAATCTGCAACCCTGTGCCGTTTTAGGGGCACTTTAGGCCATTCACATTGAGAGTGATTATTGATAGATACGTTTTTATTGACATTGTGTTACCTTTGAAGTCTTTCTTTCTGTAGACTGTCTCTATATTTCTGTTCAATGCTATTCTTAGTATTTTTACTCTTTTATTAAACCCCCCTTAATATTTTCTGCAGTGTCGGCTTGGTGGTTGCATAGTCTTTTAAGCATTGCCGGTCTTGGAAACTCTTTATCTTTCCATCTATTTTGAATGTCAGTCTTTCTGGATAAAGTATTCTTGGCTGCATGTTCTTCTCATTTAGTGCCCTGTATATATCTTGCCAGCCTTTTCTGGCTTGCCAGGTCTCGGGGGACAGGTCTGACGTTACTCTGATGGGTTTCCCTCTGTAAGTAAGGAGCCTCTTTGACCTAGCGGCTTTCAAGAGATTCTACCTACAATTATAATTACTCAGTTTGAGTATCAGGTGTCGTGATTTTTTTGGGAATGTATAATCTTGGGTGGAGACTGTTCAGCGTCTAGTACATGAATGCTGGTTCCATTCGTGAAATTGGGAAAATTTTCACGAAGGACTTGTTCCACTATATCTTCTAGATTTCTTTCTTTCTCCTTCCCTTCAGGGATTCCAATAATTCTGACGTTGGAACGCTTCATGGCATCATTTATTTCCCTGATGAAGTTTTCATGGTTTCTAAGCTGTTTGTTCCAGGCTTCCTCCTGATCCTTTCTCTCTGTTTGTACTCCAGATCACTAATTCTATCTTCTGTCTCAGTTACCCTAGTTTTGAGAGAATTTAGATTAGATTGGAACTCATTGAGAGCATTGTGAACCTCCTCCCTGGTAGCTTTAAGCTCCACTCTAACATTGTGAACATCATCTCCCATCGCTTTCAGCTTGGCCCTAATCAATTCCGTTTGGTCATCCATGGCTTTCTCCAACCTAGCTATTGCCTGGATAATTGTTAGCCTCAATTCTCTTTCCGACATATTGTCTATGTTGATAGCCGTTGGCTCTGTTGCAGAAGGTCCATCCTCTGTATTTTTCTTCTATTGGGCATTCCTCCTCCTAATCATTTTGGTGGGAGATGACTGAACAGATGTAGCTGGATGTATCGACTGTGGTGCAGTCAAGGTGCACCCTGGAACACTTTTGAGTAATCAAGATTCCCCACCCAAACGAGAGACAAAAGAAAAGAAAAAGAAAAAAAAAGAAGAAAAGCAAAAAAAGAGAGAGAGAGAGACAGAAAAGAAAGGGAAGATGAAAGAGAAGGTTCAGCACAAATGGGCCCCAAGGTAAGAATTATGAAGTAGACAAACAAAAACAGACAAACAAAAAGACTGATACAAGTATATGACAAGAGAAAAAATATATATATGCAAATAAAGGAAGAACCTCATCAAAAGGAACCCCAAGTGTAAGATTTATATGCTATCAGGACAAACACAAAAACACAGAAACACTGGTGGAAGAAAAATATGGGAGAGTGGTTATAAATTCTCAGTGTGTGTGAGGAAGTTTGTTTTGATTCTTCCTGGATGTATCCTGATATCTTTGTTAAAGGACTCAACTTTCCTAAGATAAAGGGGAATTAAAAATTGGTTTACCTATAGGGGTAGTATTGATTGGGGAAAGGCAGTATTGATTCAAACTTACTTTGAAGTTTAACTCTGTATGAATATTAGAAGATAAAAGTAAAAAGGAATAAACTAGACTAAGCTAAACTAAAATTAAAAAAAAAGAATTCAAAAAATAGAAATGCAAAAGGAAAACATAGGTGTATGTATCAAAAAGTTCAGGTTAGAAGGTTATTATGAAATTTGATGTACAGCTCGCTGTGATGGTAAATAGGTTTAAAAAATTACCTATGTATACAAAAATGAACCAGAATAGTGGGAACAAGTGAAAAATAAAAGTTTTCCTATGAGTTAGTGGTTGTTCTCTTGTATTATTTCCCCCCCTCTTTTTTTCTTTCTTGGTTTGTTTTCTGGGGGAAGGGTCTGCCAAGTGGGTTTTCAGTCAATGATGTTCCTTGTGTTAAGTCCTCCCTTTGCCCTCAAGGGGGTGGGCTCTGAGGAAACTGGTTTTTTTTTTTTTTTCAGGCTTTTGTTCTCTGGCGGTTCTTATGTTTGTGCACTTTTTTTTTTTCTCTCACTTTGACTGCTTTTGATGGTTTTTGTAGTTTTACAGGAAAGCAAACCGTACCCTGATCTCCCTCTCAGAGAGAAGCCTCAGTCTGGCTGCAGAGCCTAAATAAGTTCCCCCTTGGCTGCTGGCAGAGCAGGTTCTAAGTCGCGGTCCCTGGGGATATAAGATCTTTTGCTTGTACCCAAAGCCAAGGCAGTGGCAGCTGTCTGGGCAGCTCCAGACCACCAGAGAGGTTCCAAGCAGCAATAGCACACTGAGATTTTCCCGCTGGCCCAGGCTGGGAGTGCCTGGTCTTTCTGCATCTAAGAGCGCCCGGCTTGCTTGCACACACCAATTTCAGGGGAGACTGTGGGTCGCCCATGGGTCTCAGGCTCTGAGAATGGGGTGTAGTTCCTAAAGCACCAGGCTGGGCCCTCCACAAACCTCTCTGGGGGGAGAGTTTGGTCTGAAACAATGGCGCATATCAAAGAGCACTGGCTGGGCCCTCCGTGAACCTCTCTGGGGGGAGTTTGGTCTGAAACAATGGTGGGTATCAAAGAGCACTGGCTGGGCCTTTGTATCTCTCTCAGGGGAGTATCTCAGACTCTATAGCAGGGTTTCAGCATTCTGCCTCCCAGTGTGGCTCCCATCCCCTCACAGGAAATGGACCCCAGGGTTCTCAGGTGCCCTGGCGTTTTAGGGACCAAGAGCTGGTTTCTCCTCCCCACTCTCTCTGCCTTAGAACCAGTGGAGGCAGTCTTGGGACTGGGGACTTAAGCCCCTGTCCCTAGCAACCCGGATTCCGACAATTTCCCCCCACAATTCTTTGCTCTTTTGGAGTGCTTTCAACCAGTCTCTAAGTTAATGCTGGACCCCAGACGCAGGGCACTCTTGCTTGATTGGGGTATTACTTTCCAACCAGTCGCCTCTGGTGGCTCCCTCCCCCTTTTGTTTATCTTCCCATATCAGTCCAACTTTCCCACTCAGCTTTATCTTCCCACTGGCGTCTTCTGCCCCTGTAGAGATCCAGACGTGTATAATTCTGATCTCAGGCTGATTTCATGGGTGATCAGAGTTCTATGGTAGGTAATCAGCTCACTTTGGGGTACAGGCTGAAAAGACACCTCTTCCTACTTCCCCGCCATTTTGTCCCCCTCTTCCTTGTGATTTTAATAACACTTTCTTTTCTAGCTTATTATAAAAATATAATATGGAATACATATAACAAACAAAACACAGGCTAATTAACTGTTTTTGTAAAAGTTAGTTTTCTCGTCAATAGCAGATTAGTACTCAAGTGCCTGGGGAGTCGAAAGTTATTCACATATTACTGACTACAAATGGTCAGTGCCCTTAACCCCTGCAATTATTCAAGGGTCAACTGTACGAGAATTGTCTGATTGACAAGGTTGTACAGTAGTTATGTGGAATGTACTGATTTGTAGGATATAAATGCTATGGGAATCAGGCATAATTTAACAATTGTCTTGCAAATGGTTCTGGGGTAAAAGTTATTTTTTTCCTCTAATTTTAAGACTCTCTGTCTTAAAATTAATGTCTGTCTAAATCTCTAGGTTCATATGTAGTAATAAAAATTGGAAAATACCAAAAAGTTATCAATTAACATGACTGAAGTATTCATGAAAACTTGGTTGGTTGGGTGCTGTTTAGAAAGCTGGCATTTGGGCAGCCTGAAGCATGTAAAACCCAATAATGCTGATTTCCATATTAAAAAAAATCTGTTTAAATGTTAATTAGCTACCAAGAAACATAGCTTAAAATATTATATAAACTTTCATTACACACATGATCCAAAAATATTTTCCTTTAAGAAAGATTTGTGCATATCATCCATTTAATAGGAAACTATTAAAATGTTTTATAACCATCCAGAAAATAAATTTCTACTATTTATGTTTCAGATGCTATACTTTTTCTTCAGAAACTCTGAGTACTCTCTGTGTGATTTCAGTACGTCATCACAATTTATATGTCTTTCAAAAGTAGATTCTAAAGAGGTGGCCCCACCAGATGAGCCTGATTCCAATACAGCAAAACCTGAAAAGAAAAAGAATTACAGTCTTTATCTAAAATACTTCATTCTTAACTAAATGTTAGTAAAAAAAACAAAGTTGAAGCCTTATGAGTGTTATGAAGAATGGAAAACATCTAATACAGCTACAATATAAAATACAAGATTACTTTTAAATATATTTTGCTCACAGTTGCCCACTGAGGTAATTGCTATTGTGGATGAATTTCAGAGCTTCTGTTTTTCTCATTACAAGATGATAACAGAGCCCACCCGTGAACAATCATGTACAACAGACTGAAAAATCAAACAGGCAATTTTCAGAGTTGAACAGAAGAACACACAGAAGGAAAATCCTAGTTTTCTATGAATATTGTCTGCTTTTTGGTGGAGGGGATATGTAAGCTGATATCTGAAGGACAGGGAAGAAGCATGCCAGGTGGAGGGAAGACGCATATACAAAGAACATATACAGAGAGTGTGGAAGAACACTTGTGGCATTGCAAGTAGTCAATGCTGAAGAGGTGCAAGAGCAAAGCAGCAGAGTAGGGTAAATGTTAGCGGTAAAGAAGGCTGAAAAAGCTGACAAGAACCAAACTGATTTGGGTGTTTTTATTCCATGTATGGAGCTTGGAATTTTACCCAATGGCAAAAGGTAAATCAATGACAAAATCAACGGCTGGATGTTTAAATGTCACCTGTCAAGTAAAGGTCATTTGAACCATAATTGCTTAACTAAGTATCACCTAAGACAAGACTGCTTTTTTCTTTTTTTCTTTTTTTAATTTTGGTTTTATATCATTAGCAGAAACAAGGATTTAAGAAAGCCCGCATATTCAGGTTGACAGTTCCAGAGGGATGGCAGAAGTGAAGGAAGATTACAGCTTGAAATAACAGATAAATACACATTTGGAGATTTTTTTTTTAAGTCTGAAAAACGATGACTAAATGAGGAATAAGTATGTTCCTCATTATGTTTATGTTTTATATTTTTATTAGATATATATTTAAAAAATTAATATAGTACCTATTGTTATCCAAACAATAGAAAACAATGGATTTACCATTCATAGGATATTTCAGAAATCAATGACCATCTTAATTCGGAAATTTGGCAACATACCTTCTTCTAGTTCTCTAGTTATATTTTTTTCCAACTCCTGCTGCATCTGAAATAAGTCAAATATTTATAATGTTCAAGTTAAACAAGACACATAATTGTAGGAATTATATATAGCTTATGAAATGTGAACTTAAAATAGCACTATTAGAGACTAAAATTAAGTTAGGGATTGCTTAAATAGAAAGATAATCACATAAATAAAATAAATCCCTACTTATTTTAATCTTAGGTAACGGAAGAAAGAGATGTAACACTATTTAGAGAAATCTGATAAAAAGTACAAGTAATATTGGTCTATTAAATATATATAATTTCTGGGAGAAGAGGAATATGGCAGAGGCATAGGGGGCCATAGTTTTGTCCAGTCCCTGGAATTCAGCTAGATAGCTTTCAAATCATTCTGAACACCTGTGAACTCAACCTGAGATCTGAGAAAAGAACTGTTCTAATTCTACAAATAGAAAAGTGACCACATTCTGCAAGGTAGGAGGTGTGGGATGGAGAAATGAATCGAAGGGGATACATGGGAAGATAAACTGTTGGGGGGGATGCATAAACTGCTTATCAGAAAGTGATACAGCAGTGGTGTGAAACAGGAACTTTTATAAGTCTAATCCGGTGAGGGACATCCCTGCTTGAAAAGCACTCAGGTGGAGAAGTGGGGTAGAATCCTAGGTAGAACTGCCTGATCTCAGGATCCCCAGGGTCACACAGAATGGGGTGCATGAGTATGGGAGAGTTCCCAGGAGTTTCAGCAGGGAAGCCAGCTGCAATCAAAGAGCAGAGAAGGGGGCTTTCAGCTCAGTGTTTCCATTAATCACAAACCCCAGCCCATTGGGTAACCACTCTCAGAACAGGGCCAAACATGCAGAAGAACCAGGGCAAGACCTCCTCCTTCCCCCAGAGGGCTGGCATGAATGCAGCCACAGGAGACTGCAAAGTTTAGAAACTCCAAAGGGGGTTGCATGACTGAGATAAAAATGTTCAAAGCCTGGGTGTACACAGAGTGCATACAGAAACCAGGGAGACGAGAGTGATTGACAGCTCCTCTGTGAGGGCACACTGAAGAGTGGAGGGTGCCTGCTTTCAGCTCTAGGGCTGGACACTGGGAGGCTCACATTTTCATTCTAATCCTCTCAAGAAGTGTGGAAAACCATCAGGGAACGAAAGCCACAAAGAGGAATCTGGAGGCCCTAAATTAGCCTGGACCCCTGGCAAGGGCAGTGCAATACCATCAGGGCAAGGACCTCTGAGAATTAGCACAACAGGCCCCTCCCCCAGAAAAGCAGCAAGAACTTCCCGCTAAGATCAAGTTTAAGGAATCACAGACAACTGCAAAACTCTAGTGCTGGGGGAAAATACTATATAGAATCCATGGCTCCTTAAACTTTCAAGTTTAATTTTCTTTATCTTTTTCCATTTCAACAAATTTCTCATTTTATCAACTCAGGTTTTTTAAACATTTTTAATTGTAATTTTTATAGTTACATTCTATCCTTTCATAGTGCTTAACTTTATTTTCGCATATATATATTTTTTCTTTCTTTACAATTTTGGGATGTAGTTTCCTCTAAGAAACAGACCAAAATATACCCAAATCTAGTGTATTGCTCTGTTCTCATCATCTGATTATATTCTCACTTTTTAAATTTTTATTTTATTTATTTATTTATTTTGGTTTATAGAGATTATAGAGATTTGGTTGATAGAGATTATATTTCTCTGGGGTTGTTGTTGTTATTTTAGTATTTTGTTCTCTTCATTTTCTATTCTTCTCTAGACAGAATGACTAGATGGAAAAACTCACCTGAAATAAGAGAACAGGAGGTACTACTGACTGTCAGTGACCTAATCAGTATGGATATAACTAAGATGGCAGAATTAGAGTTTAGGATAGCAAGTATAAAAATACTCGCTGGGCTTGAACAAAGCACAAAGGACACTGGAGGATCCCCTTCTGGAGAAATAAAAGAACAAAAATATTACCAAGTTGAAATCAAAAGGTTATTAAGGGGATGCAATAAAAAAAATGGAAGCTCTACTTCTGGAAACAATATGGAGGTTCTCCAAGAAGTTAAAAATATGACCCAGTAATTGTACTGCAAGGTATTTTCCCCAAAGATGCAAACATACTGATGTGAAGGGGCACCTGGACACCAGGGTTTATAGAAGCAATCTCCACAATAGACTAACTGGGGAAACAGCCCAAATGTCCATCAACAGATGAATGGATAAATAAGATGTGGCTACCAGGCGCCTGGGTGGCTCAGTGGGTTAAGAAGATGTGGGATATTGCAAATGGAATATTACAAAGCCATCAAAAAGGATAAACTCAACAATTTACATTGATGTGGATGGAAACGGAGGGTATTATACTGAGTGAAATAAGTCAATCACAGAACGACAATTATCATATTGTTTCATACATAGGGGGAATATAAGAAAAAGTGCATAGAATCATAGTGGAAGGGAGGGAAAACTAAATGGAAGAAATCAAAGAGGGAGACAAATCATGAGAGACTCTTAACTATTGGAAACAGACGTTTGCTGAAGGGGAGGTGGGATGGGGGTAGGGGTAATTGGGTGATGGGCATGAAGGAGGGCATGCGATGTGTAGAGCACTGGGTATTATATACAACAGATGGTTAACTGAACACTATATCTGAAACATATATCATATATCAGCTAATTGAATAGAAATTCTAAAAAATTCATCACGTACATAATGGGTAATGGAGAAATAAAACCCTACTTATCTTTTACAGACTTACTGAGCTATAATTAACTAATAAATATTAGCTATTTCAAATTTTAAAAATTGGAGGCTCTAACTGCTAGGATAAATAAAGGAGAAGTAGTGACAAAGAAGACAAAATGATGGAGAATAAAGAAGTTGAGAAAAGAAGAGAGGTAAACAATTACTGGATCAGTAATTCAAGGGGAGGGGAGAATTCAAGAGATAAGTGATACTATAAAGCAAAACAATATTAGAATAACAGGGATCCCAGAAGAGGAGGAAAGTGGGTGTGGAAGAAGGTGTACCTGAGAAATTACAGCAGAGAACCTCCATAATCCGGGGAAGAAAAAAGTCATTCAAATCCAGGAGGCACAGAGAACCCCCTTCAATTTCAATAAGAATAGGCCAACACCTTGATATAGAGTAGTGAAGTTTGCAAATTTCAGAGATAAAGAGAAAATCCAGAAAGCAGCTCAGGACATGCCAGAAAGGACTGGCATGGTATAGTCAGGGTGCTAAACCAGAAGAATATGCAGCCAAGAATATGTTACCAGCAAGGCTGTCATTCAAAGTAGAAGGAGAGATAAAGAGTTCCCAGGACAGACAGAAATTAAAAAAATTGTGACCACCACACCAGCCCTTCAAGAAATACTAAAGGGAATCCTGCAAGCAAAGAGAGAGACCCAAAGTGTCATAGACCAGAAAGGAATAGAGACAATATACAGAAACAATGACATTACAGGTAATACAATGGCACTCAATTCATATCTTTCGATAGTTAGCCTGAAAGTGAATGGGCCACATTCCCCAATCAAAAGACACAATGTATCAGATTGGATAAAAAAGCAAAGACCCATCAATATGGTGTCTGCAAGAGACTCATTTTAGACACAATAACACCTCCAGATTGAGAGTGAGGGTGTGGAAAACCATTTACTGTGCTAATGGACATCAAAAAAAAGCTGGGGTGGCAATCCTTTTATCAAATTAGATTTTAAGCCAAAGGCCGTCATAAGAGATGTGGAAGGACGCTATCATAATTAAAGGGTCTCTCCAAAAAGAAGATCTAACAATTGTCAAGATTTATGCACCTAACATGGGAGCAGCCAATTACATAAGCCAACTAATAACAAAATTAAAGAAACACATCGAGCATGATACAATAAATAGTAGGGGACTTTTACACCTCACTCACTGCAATAGACAGGTCATCTAAGCAGATCAACAAGGGCACAAGGGCTTTGAATGACACACTGGACCAGATGGACTTCACAGATATATTCAGAGCATTCCATCTTAAAGCCACAGAATACACATTCTTCTCCAGTGCACATGGAGCTTTCTCCAAAAGAGATCACATACTGGGTCACAAATCAGGTCTCAACCAGTACCAAAAGTCTGTGATCATTCCCTGCATATTTCCAGACCACAGTCCTTGAAACTTGAACTCAATCACAAGAGGAAATTTGGGAAAAATTAAAAAACATGGACGCTAAAGAGCATCCTATTAAAGAATGTTCATGGGTCAACCAGGAAATTAACAAACAAGTAAAAGAATTCATGGAAACAAAGGAAAATGAATACACAACTGCTCAAAATCTTTGGGATGCAGCCAAGGCAGTCCTGAAGAGGGAAGTATAGAGTAATACAGGCCTTCCTCAAGAAACAAGAAAGGTCTTAAATACACAAGCTAACCTTCCACCTACAGGAACTGGAGAAACAACAGCAAAGAAAGCCTAAATCTGGCAGGAGAAGAGAATTAATAATGACCAGAGCAGAAAGCAAAGAAATAGAAACCAAAAGTACAGTAGAATATAGCAACACATTTAGGAGCTGGCTCTTTGAAAGAAGTAATAAGATCGATAAACCCCTGAGAAGACTTGGCAAAAAGAAAAGAGAAAGGACCGAAATTAATAAAATCATGAATGAAAGAAGAGAGATCACAACCAACACCAAGGAAACACAAACAATTTTAAGAATGTATAATAAACAACTATTTGCCAACAAATTAGACAATCTGGAAGAAATGGTAAGAGAAAAACCTGGACAGTTCAACCAAACATTTAAAAAGGAATTAATACCTATTCTTCTGAAGCTGTCTCAAAAAATAAAAACGACAGAAAACTTCCAAACTCTTTCTATGAGGCCAGCATTACCTTGATCCCCAAACCAGACAAAACCCCAACAAAAAGGAGAATTACAGGCCAATATTGCTGATGAACACGGATGCAAAAATTCTCACCAAGATACTAGCCAACAGGATCCAACAGTACATTGAAAGGATTATTCACCGTGACCAAGTAGGATTTATTCCTGGTCTGCAAGGGTGGTTCAACATCTGCAAATCAATCAGTGTGACACAATACATTAATAAAAGAAAGGATAAGAACCATATGATACTCTCAATAGATGCAGAAAAACCACCCCACAAAGTACAGCTTCCCTTCTTGATTAAAACTATTCATGGTTCAGGGATAGAGGGAACATACCTCAATATCATAAAAGCCATCTACAAAAAGCCCACAGTGAGTATCATTTTCAATGGGGAAAAACTGAGAGCTTTACCCTTAAGGTCAGGGACACGGCAGGGATGACCACTCTCACCACTGTTGTTCAACTAGTACTGGAAACCCTAGCCTCAGCAATCAGACAACAAAAAGAAATAAAGGCATCTGAATCAGGAAGAAGTCAAACTCTCACTCCTCACAGATTATGTGATACTCTACGTGGAAAACTCAAAAGACTCCAACCAAAAATTGTTAGAAGTTCTACAGGAATTCAGCAAAGTGGCAGGATATAAAATCAATGCACAGAAATCAGTTGCATTTCTATACACCGACAATGAGATAGAAGAAAGAGAAATTAAGGAGTCAAAGCCACTTACAATTGCACCAAAAACCATTAAGATACCTAGGAATAAACCCAAACAAAGAGGAAAGGGATTGGTACTCTGAAAACTATAGAACACTCATGAGAGAAACTGAGGAAGACCCAAAGAAATGGCAAAAACCTTCCATGCTCATAGACTGGAAGAACAAATACTGTGAAAATGTCTATGCTTCCCAGAGCAATTTATACATTCAACACAATCCCTATCAAAATACCATCAACATTTTTTCAGAGCTGGTACAAATATTCCTAAAATTTGTATGGAACCAGAAAAGATCCCAAATGGCCAAAGGAATGTTGAAAAAGTTCACCAAAGCTGGTGGCATCACAATTCCAGACTTCAAGCTCTATGACCAAGCTGTCATCTACAAGACAGTATGGTATTGCCACAAATACACACGCATAGATCAAAGAGCCCAGAAATGGACCCTCAACTCTATGGTCAACTAATCTGTGACAAAGCAGAAAAGAATGTCCAATGGAACAAAAGCCAGTCATTCCAACAAATGGTGTTGGGAAAACTGGACAGCCACAAACAGGAGAATGAAACTGGACCATCTTGTTACATTACACATAAAAATAAGATTCAAAATGGATGTAAGACGTAAATGTGAGACAGGAACCCATCAAAATCCTAGAAGAGAACACAGGTTGTATTCTCTCTGGCTTTGGCCAAAGCAACTTCTTGCTAGGCACGTCTCCAAAAGCAAGGGAAACAAAGACTTCATCAAGATAAAAAGGTTTTGCATAGCAAAGGAAACAACTGACAACACTAAAAGATGACCTACAGAATGGAACATGGTATTTGTAATTGACATATCAGATAAGGGGCGAGTATCCAAAATCTATAAAGACTTATCAAACTCAACACCCAAAGAACAATCCAGTCAAGAAATGGGTAGAAGAAATGAACAGACATTTCTCAAAGAAGACACACAAATGGGCAACAGATATGAAAAAATGCTCAGCATCACTTGGCACCAGGGAAATAAATATAAATCAAAATCACAATGAGATATCACCTCACACCTGTCAGAATGGCTAAAATGAACAAGTCAGGAAACAACAGATGTTGTCAGGCATGCAGAGAAAGCAGAAGCCTCTTACACTGTTGGTGGGAATGTAAACTGGTGCAGGCACTCTGGAAAACAGTATGGTGGTTCCTCAAAGAGCTGAAAATAGAGCTACCCAATGACCCAGCAATTGCACCACTATGTATTTACCCCAAAGATATAAATATATTGATCCAAAGAGGCATCTGCAGCCCAATGTTTATATCAGCAATTTTATTGATTTATTTATTTGAGACAGAATGAGATATAGAGAGCACAAGTGGGAGAAGAGGCAGAGGAAGAGGAAACAGCAGATTCCCCACTTAGCAGACAACCTGCAATGGGGCTCTATCCCAGGACTGAGGAATCATGAGCTAAGCTGAAGGCAGTCACTTAACCAACTAAGCCACCCAGGCACCCCTCGGTACCCTACATTAGACCCCATTTTGAGCATTCAATGAGAGGGTACCTTTTATAAGAAAGCTCTAAGTAAGAAAATTCTAGATGAGAATACTTGTAATATACAGCTGACCCTTGACCAACATGGGTTTGAAGGGTGCAGGTCTACTCTACTTACACATGGACTTTTTTTGATACAGTATTTTAGTGTATTTTCTCAATAACTTTTTTAAATATAGCTTTATTATGAGAATATAGTATATAATACATGTAATGTAAAAAAAAAAACTGTGTTAAAGAACTATTTATGTTATCAGTAAGGCTTCCAGTCACTAGTAGGCTACTAGTAGTTTAGTTTTTTAGATACCATGCAGAAGTGAAATCATATGGTATATGCCTTTCTCTGCATTATTTCACTTGGCAAAATACTAGGTCTACCAATGTTGTCACAAATGGCAAGATCCCATTCTTTTTTATAGCTGAATAAATATTTCATTGTATATGTATCACACATCTTCTTTATCTGTTCATCTATTGATGGACACTGAGGTTGCTTCCATACTTTGGTTATTGTAAATAATGTAAATAATGTTTCAAAAGACATAGGGGTGCACATAACTTTTCAAATTAGTGTTTTCATTTTCTTTGGGTAAATACCCAGTAGTGGAATTGCTGAATGGTACTGCATTTCTATTTTTAATTTTTTGAGGAATAATAACACTTTTTGACAATAACATTATATTCAGGCCTTATAAAATTAATAATATGACAACATTACTAGACAGCCTTGTAAAATTAATAAATCAATACCACTTGATGGGAGAAACTTTTATTGAAGCAATTTTATAAAGCATTAATAAATACTAGGTAAAATATAAGACACTTTTTTATATGACATGACTTAAGGAATTACCAATGTGATGTTATTGTCTTTTCCTAAATATTTACTTCTGTGACCTTTATTTCCAAGTGAGAACTGTGTTTAGAAGGTGGAAATAGCTTCAAGTCCACTAATAAGGAGAACCCATTTGCAATTTTATTTATACTTTTCCATTTATCCAAAAAATAGGAGGATAAAAAAATTATAAACAGAAAAACAACATGCAATGTATCAGCAAATTTTAATTCAAAGAATTATTAACGAAGGATTTTCTCATAAATGTTAGTTTTCAAACTATGGCTCATAGAAATCTAAGGGTCTCCTGGGACACAGCAGGACTGAGGGACAAGGAAGTCTACAGGTGTAGTCTTATCTCACATTTAGCTAAACAGCTCTACTTGTCTGTGTTTTATATAATACAGTTTAATGCAAAAAAAAAAAAAGATAAGTTCTATTCTTTGGAAAAAACAATTTTTCCCCAGAGGTATAAAAGTCACTAACTTAGTCAACATCCCTAATTTCACATAAGAGACAAAAAGGCCTCAGAGAGATTGTAGTTTGCCTGAGGTCAAAAAACCACCTAGTTTGCAGGCCAGGAATGTGTTTTAGTTACTTCCTCATATTCAGGAAATACATGCATTTTTAACTAGAAATCAGAGAAAATGAATACATAAAACTTTGTTCTGTGGCTCCATAAAGTTAAGGCATTAGACAGAAAACAGCTTTCTAACTAAACTATAAATTTTTACAGTCATGAACAAAAATAAAGGACGAGAAGTTATCTTAACTCCTATTAGTAACAGTCAATATGCTCAATTTATAAGCAAAATTTTTTTAACTTGAAAGGACAGGGAACTTGAAGGAGAAAATCTTTGGTTGAACCAAAGAACCTGAACCTGAGGAAATTCTTCCTTAAAAGAATTATTCATTTCCTTCAAATAAAACTTGGTTTATCAAACTCAATCAACAAATGGTTACCTATGTTGTGAGCTATTTATTGCAAAGTCTAAAACACTGAACAGATTTCTCTTTGCCATCTAGCCTTCCCATTAGTTCACATGTACAAAAGACACGATTAACTTTAATTATAAATTAAATCCACTCGGAAATTATAGGTAAACCTTCATTTCCATGTGAGAACATTTCTCTACCTTCTTCATGACAGGAAGAGAGATTCGCCTAATGGGTGAATTTGGGAGAAGGCACTAAGCAGTGCCTACATGCTTCCAGATCTCTTATTTGAAAAGCTATGCCTGCCCTAGTAACATGAATTGAGGTCTGCTTTCATCTTTGTGGGATGGGCATCAAACATCTCTTCCTTCCATTTACAACTGTGTGTGGAAGTGCCTAATTTGGAGTAAAGGAGTAAAGTATTAGGAAGTTGGCAGTGGCTACATACCTAAGCCACATCCTCCAATCTGTTAGTATGTATTACAGTTACTAAGCTTATCTCCATCTGCCTGACTCCTGTGTTCTCAACTCAGAAAAAGAAGAGCAATGTCATCTGCCACCTACTCCACCACAGCTCCAACAAGAAAAATGATCAGACAATACTTAGAAACGGTTTCTTCTTCCTTGACTTTATACCTAACATTCATTGTTCAAAGTGACATACTTTAAAGAGGGAAAATGTTGAAAACAATTTCAGAAATAAACACAGAAAGTCAGACAAAATGAGGAGATAGAGGAATATGTTCCAAATGAAAGAACAATACAAAACTTCAGAAAAATAGCTAAATGAAACAGAGATAAGTAATCTACCTGAATAAGAGTTCAAAGTAATGGTCATAAAAATGCTCAGCAAACTTGGGAGAAGAATGGATGGATTCAGTGAGAACTTCAAGAAAGAGAAAATATAAAGAAGAACCAATCAGAGCTGAAAAATAAAACAACTGAAATGAAAAATACTCCAGAGGGATCAGCAGCACATTAAAAGCTGCAGATAAACAGATCAGTGATCTACAAGACAGGGTAGCAGAAATCATCCAAGCCAAAAAACAAAAAGATAAAAGAATTTTTAAAATGAGGACAGGTTAAGAGACCTACTAGGATCGAGCCCCACACCACGCCCTGTGCTCAAGGAGTCTGCTTCTCCCTCTCTCTGTGGCCCTCCCCTCCCATCTGTGTTCTCTCTTGCTTGCTCTCAAAAATAGATTAAAAGAAAGAAAGAAGAAAGACAAGGCCATAACTAGAAATAAGAAAATTATGAAAGAAAGAGTTTTATTGGTAAAAGCAAACATACAATAAAAGTAATAGATCAATCACTTTTATAAAGCCAGTATGAATGTTAAAAGACAAAAGTAGTAACAACAATTGTGTCTACAGTAATTAGTAAAGGGATACACAAAATAAAAAGGTGTAAACTAAGACATCAAATACATAAAACAAGGGGGGGTCGAAAAATGTAGTGTTTTTAAAATGTGTTTGAACTTAAGTAGCCATCAACTTTAAAAAGACTTCTATATATATGGGATGTTATATATGAACTTCACTGTGATCACAAAAATCTATAATATACAAAAAAGAAAAAGAAAGGCAACCAAGCATAACACTAAAGAAAGTCCTCAAATTAGGAGGGAAGAGAGCAAGACAATAAGGAAACCAAATGAAAGAACAAGATTGAGGCCTCATTTACCAGGGGTCTATGCTACTTTTCTCTACATTAGTAAGAACATGAATATACCTTCAAAACCATAAACCTATGTACATTGATTGAAATGGATATTTTAATAACAATGATATACAATGGAAACTAGCTGCTACTTAAAGACTCCCTATTATTCCCATCTTAGTCATCAATCATTAAAGTGATGGCAGGATAGATATATGTGAACTTCATTTAAAAAATTCCAATTGTGGGGCACTTGCACGGCTCAGTCAGTTAAGGATCTGATCTTGACTTTGGTTCAGGTCATGATCTCAGGATCGTTGAGACTGAGCCCTGCATCAGGCATTGCACTGAATATGGAGCCTGCTTACCCTCTGTACCTCACCCCCCACCACCAGCTTGCACACACACTCTCTCTCCCTCTCTCTCTCTTTAAAAAAAAATGCAGTATTTGCTTGATTTAGCCATTTAGAAAATGTTCTACAGTTGCTCAGCAAGACATTTTGTAAAAATTGAAATAGAAGTGTTATAAGTTTTTAAAAAATGCTCCAAATAAGACAAAAATTAAGGATGTACTCTCAGGTAAGAAAATGACAACAATTACAAACTTAAAAAGAAAAATTAATCTTTTTAGCATTACAAGTTTATTTAATTCATAAAAAGGACTTATCATGGATTCTTGAAATAATAAATATCCATATGTGAGTAAGTGTTTGGATTCTTATTGTTGACTTATACATAGGGGTGGGAAAAATGGGTAACAGCGAACTTTAAAATTGTTATGAACAACTGCCAAACAGGAAATTAGTCAAAGCATCTAAGTATAGATTTCATTCGTGAGCAATAATATTTACTTTCTAAAATCGAATTTAGATGTAGGTTTTCAAGAAATTTAAAATGTGTTCGTTTTGGGGTGCCTGGGTAACTTAGTCAAGTGTCTGACTCTTGTTTTTGGCTCAGGTTATGATCTAAGGGTTGTGAGACTGGGCCCCATGTAGGGTTCCACACTCAGCAGGAAGTCTGCTTGAGAATCTCACACTCTCTCCCCCTCTTGTACACTCTCTCTCTAAAATAAATAAAATATTGAAAAATAATAAATGTCAGTTTAGTTATAATTATTGAATAAAGGTAATAATAGGTACCTCTTGAAAATAAGAGCTCCAGGAACAAAGAAAAAATATCAAAATTTATGTCTCATTTCTTTATCAGCAAAAATAATTATGACTTTTACTTAGTGTGTATTAGTTAGCTAAGCAACTCAGAATCTTACCAAATTAAAAACAAAAATTATCTCAGAAATCGGAAACCCAAGGAAAAAAAGGTAAGATAATATAACCAACCTTGATCAAGAAAGTCTCGAGGTCATTACTTGAACGCCATGAGTTTGAGGTAGGAATCACCACGTTTTCTCTTAGAGCAACGTTTCTATTGAATAGTGAACTATTATTAACATTTCTACCATAAGGCAGATCTAGGGATGGCCTCATATTAATAGTGTCAAGCAAAGTTTGCTTTTGCTGTTTCTCCACCAGAAGTTTGGCACTGGTCTCTGCCAGCCTCTCACTAGTCCTGTTAGGATTACAAAACACAATACTTAGTATTTCGTTTCTCCCCAAATCAGTCCTAAATTACTTGCATTTTTTTAAGTCTCCATAATAGTAAACAAAATGTGCCATTAAATAGTGTTTTAACATGGTAAATGTGACAGAGCAGACCTATTATGTATAATTATAGGTTTAAAACTGTTCTAAAGAAGTCCATATATCTCTAGGGTTCCTAACTAACAAGTAATTCAAATTAAAGAGGGAGAGAAATGGTGATCAGTGATGTCCATGGCCTAACAGGTTATACCTGCTGCCTTCTGGAATGGTTGTACTTAAAAGATTCTTGGGGACGCCATGATACATACTTATATTTAGTAAACCAGTTTAGAGCTGCAAAAATAAACCATCCTGGGGTCTGGGTGGCTCAGTCGGTTAACCATCTGCCTTCAGCTCAGGTCAGGACCCCACAGTCCTGGGATTGAGCCCCATTCTGGGCTCCCTGTTTGAGGGAAGCCTGCTTCACCCTCACCCTCTGCCTGCTGCTCCCCTCTGCTTGTGCTCACTTGCTCGCTCTCTCTGTCAAATAAATATGTAAAATCTTTAAAGGAAAATAAAAATTTAAAAAATCCCTCAAAGACATTTTTCAAGCATTGGCTTTCACCACTCTTGTATATTTCGCACATTACCTCAGAGAGATTGAGCATTTGGCACTGAGGAAAAATTTAGACGAACAATTGCTAGAGGACAAGTAGATGGCAGAGTTGTGATCAGATAGAACTGAAACAGCTCCAGAAACAATTAGGTTATAACACAGATACTAGGGTACTGAACGTGGAATCTACCGTTTCCATCTTGACCTTTTGGGTTAAAGATGTACTCTTCCAAAAATAAACTAACATTAATAAATAAATTTTAATAAACTCATTTCTATTTAGGGTAATTTTGACAATTTTATAATAATATGCTGTCTAAATTATAAATCTTCAAACAATTAGTTTAAAGACTAGGAGATCAGATTAACTGAAAGTATTCAAAGGAAAAAATAAAATCATTTAAAACAACAACAAAAAAGAGAAATGCAAACTAACTTAAACTAGCATTTTGACAATAAGTTCATTTACAAACATCATTTTTCAAAATTATATTATCTAGTTGGCTTTCACTTACTACTGATCTCATGAACGTGGCTCCAAAAAATTATGGTTTAGATGCAAATTAATAAGCTAACTCTACTTTCTATGATTGTTTTAACTTGTTCAGTTCATTTGTCAATGACATTCGATGTGTTACTTCTAGGTAGAGGTGCTTGTATCTGTCCAATTCTGCTTTAGTAACGTCTTGAGAATTTTTCATTTTGGATAATTCAAATTCCAGCTCTTTAATTCTGAGTTCCATTTGACTTCTTCCTGAAGCATTATTATTTTCTCTTAACTGTGCTACACTTTCTTGAAATGCTGCTTGCGTCTAAAGCAAATTAAAAGCATAGTTTTAAAATTGTTACAACCTGGGTAATTACAGTATATTTCTTTCTTTTAGTTTTGTGTCAATGATTCAGAGAGAAATTTTTAAAGTGGAAAAAAAAAGCTGAAATGTAAAATATTTATCATTAATGTGAAACTGAATTAAATGTGAATAATGTTCATTCTTACATTAGAACGCATGCAATCTGATAATTCAAAGAATAATAATATCATTTAGATTTTTAAAAAGTGAACAATACAACTTCAGAATAATTGAGGTACCTGGGGTGCCTGGCTGACTCAGTCATCTGAGTGCCTGACACTTGGTTTCTGCCCAGATAGTGATCTCAGGGTTCTGGGAGAAAGCCCTGTGTCCTACTCAGCATGAAGTATGCCTGGAATTTTCTCTCTACCTGTCCATCCCCCACTCGTTCTTTCCAAATAAATAAATAAGATATTAAATATATATAAAAAAGGAATAATCCAAGTATGGTACCATTTCTTTTATATAGGAATGCCCAGAATGGAGCCCAAACAAGCAACTGACTGAGCCACCCATGGACCCCATGGTCAAAATTTTTAAAGCACAGTTTTTTCTTTTCCTCTCAATAGCCTTGTTTTATACTAACTGGTCTTAAAAAATAAAATGACTTTCTACTGTGAATCATTCTGAAAGATCAATTTAGTGTGAATAATAATGAAAACTGAAATTTTTAAAGGGAAGGAACAAATGCTTTCAGAAATTTACCAAGTTGTTATAAAGGAAGTAGAGGAAAACTCTACACTGCATATAACCAAAATGTAATTTGGAGTAAAATGAATTAAAGCATTTTATAGACAAATAAATTAACCTCTAAAAATAGATCAACTTCTTTTAATTTTTTTTCTACATTCAATCTTGTCCTGTCTTCAATCCCCTTTATATTGTTCTATTTTACTATATCCTACCACGTTGACTTCTACACAACTTCTGAGGTTTACTTTCTGTTGTTCCCCAACTTCTTTTTATTCTTCTCTAGAATTTCACATTTTGTCGGTATTTTTTTCATAGATGATAACTCCTGAATAAGAACCTGGTTTCTTGAAGTCATAGTTTCCAGTTTTGCTGTTAGATCATCAACCTGCATGAATAAAATAATATATAGTTGGAAGCAGAGTGAAAAGAGTCCAATGCAAAACTAAGACCCCACATTTTTTTCAAAGATTTTAAATCTCTGCACCAAAGATGGGGCTTGACTCAAACCCCCAAGATCAAGAGTCACATACGTTACTGACTGCTCCCCGGGCAGGTGCTCAGATTTTAAAATAAGTTCATTTTCAATAAAATGTTATCTATATTGTAGTAAAGTCTTGTAATGCAGAACCTCAAATAACTAAGAAATGAAGAACAAAATTCAAACCACTAGGAGTTACTAAAATCGATCTCTGCTGTCATCCTCTTTGCAACACATTTGTATTTAATATTTATACTTTTATTTTTCTGATTGTTTCAGATTTTTCCTCCATAAAATAACTGTAAGTCACATCTTAGTAGAAAGTCTCTTAACCCTTCCCTCGTCTTAACACTCCATAATTTTTTTAAAGATTTTATTTATTTGAGAGGGAGAGAGAGCAAGACAGCAAGAGCACAAGAGCAGGGAGAGGGAGAAGCAGACCCCCCACTGATCAAGAAGCCCAGCATGGGGCTCAATCCCAGCATCCCAGGATTACAACCCAAGCCAAAGGCACTTAACTGAGCCACCCAGGTGCCCATGTACTCCATAATTTTTAAAGACGTTTTAGGAATCCCATATTGACTTATGTAGGTCTGAGCCAATAAATGCTTACCAAAATAAGACATTGAAAATAAGACTCTAATTAATGAATCTATAAATACTGATTCTATTGCCATCAGACTTTTTCTGAATTACAACTGTTTTATGCTAATTTCAATTGCATTCTGAAGAGAAATGATTCACAAGGTTAAAAAATCACATCTCTCAGTAAAAAAAAAAATAGTGGGGAAAAATTTAGTGAGATTATCCATATATTTTTGGATAAAAAAAATTCTTTAACTCGACAGTGTTACAATCCTTTGTTACTTCCCACAAAATAAGAGAATATACTAAGCAATGAAAACAACCAAAAAACTTGCTGGAGCTCAGTGATGCTGAGTTGGGAAGATCTCCTTTCCTTTAGATATGACTGGAAAGACAAGTGGATGTGGTGGTTTTATAAACTGACACTTCTCCCATGACAATCCCTCCACTTCATATGTGTTGGTCTTAGTAACTGGTTCCTAGTGAACAGAATATGGCAGAGCTGCGGTGTGATTTTTAAGGCAAGGTTAGAAAATGTGATATAGCTTCCATATGACTTTCTTCTTCTAGGAAACGTCACCCTTAGAATCCAGCTGTTGTGGGAAAGCCCAGGGTACCTAGTTAAGTCTTCATGCAAATATTCCAGCTGAGACTGCCCTAGCTAACATCCTAGCCAAAAGCCAGCCTCAACAGCCAATCATGTGCATGAACAAGGTTTTAGATGATTCTAGTTCCCAGTTTCCAGTCATCCCAGGTGATGCCAAATGAAGAAGAAATGAGTTGGCCTGACTCAACCTTGTCCGAAGATTTGTGAACAAGATGAATGCTGTTTTGAGCCACTAGGTTTTGAGATTGTTTATTATACAGCAATAAATAACTGGCACAGATACTGATATTAAAATGGGGTGCTGCCATTAAAAAAGAAAACCAAAAAACTGAAACTAAACCTTCTTTGAACCAGGAAGTGGGTGGAACCTGAAAGACGAGTAAGAGTGAGAAGTAGAGAAGAGTAAGAATGAAAACCAAAAGGGCTTCCAAGAGACTGTGAGTGGAAACCTGATGGCCCTTGAGAGGCTTACAGCAAAGGTTTCTAGACAAGTGAAGAAAATGACACTAGAGGGAAAAGGAACTCGTGCCACAAACCACATGAAAGTAAATCTGGTAGGAGAGATAAGCTAAAGAAAGACGATTCAATATGAAGAAACCAGGACTTATTGGGTTCACCTATCTGTTCCTCATTTACAGCTTCTCCACATGCTGTATTGTCAAATAATGCTAAAATAAAGAAATGGCTTCTGGGTTAAAAGCAAATCCAGGACAACATGGCCTATGGATGAAGCCAAAACTATAAACCCTTTATAAGTCCTTGAGAAGGACTTAAGGTGTGCCTCAAATTTCTTTAAGGATCTTAAGAGTGTGAGAATTTGAAAGGCATTGTTAAATGAGAGCTGCACAGGAAACCTGAGGTGAAAGCTTATCTCAAAAGACCTGGGAGAATGGATTTTCTAATGGCATGAAATCCAGTCGTATTCACAGAAAATTCTGTTCTGTTTTTTCCCATTTAGGGTGTCATTACCTGTGCAATTTTTATATATGACCTTTATTATGTTGAACTATATTCCTTCTAAACCTACTTTTTGAAGCTTTTTATCATGAATGGATTTTTTACTCTTTTATCATGAATAGATGTTGCACTTTGTCAAATGCTTTTTTTTAAAAGATTTTATTTATTTATTTGACAGACAGAGATCACAAGTAGACAGAGAGTCAGGCAGAGAGGGGGGGGGAAGCTCCCCCAATTATCAGGGAGCTTGATGCGGGGCTAGATCCCAGGATGCCAGAATCATGACCTGAGCCAAAGGCAGAGGATTTAACCCACTGAGCCACCCAGGTGCCCCTCAAATGCTTTAACTATATCTTTTGAAATTATCAGATGATTCTTCTCCTTTTATTAATTTGGTGTATCACAATGATTGATTTGCAGATATTAAAACACCCCCATATCCTAGGAATAAATACCATTTGATCATGGTGATGATTTTTTTAATGTATTGTTGGATTCAGTTTGGAGTATTTTGTTGAGGATATTTGCAACCATGTTCACCAAAGATACTGGCTTAGAGTTCTTTTTGTGGTGTCTTTGTCTAGTTTTGGTATCAGGGTAATAATGGCCTCATAGAGTGAATTTGGAGTTTTTCCTTCCTTTTCTGTTTTTTGGAATAGTTTGAGAATCGGACTAACTCTTCCTTTAAAATGCTCTGTAGAATTTGCCCCTGGTCCTGGACTTGTGTTTGTTCATAGTTTTTAGATTAATGATTCCATTTCTTTGCTGGTTTTCAGTCTCTTCAAATTTTCTATTCTTGTTTCAGTTCTGGTAATTTATATGTTTCTAGGAATTTATCCATTATTCTACATCGTCCAAATTGTTGGCATACAGTCATTCATAATATTCTTTTATAATTGTCTGCATTTCTGTGGTGTTGATTGTTATTTCTACTCTCCCTTCTGTGATTTTATTGGGGTCCTTTTTCTCTTCTTTCTGATAACTCTGGCTAAAGCCTTATTGGTTTTATTAATTTTTTCAAAGAACCAGCTCCTGGTTTCATTGGTCTCTCCTATTTTTGTCTTTTAAAATTTTCTATAGTGTTTACTTCTGCTCTAATTTTTTTAAAAATTTATTTGAGAGAGAGAGAAGGTGGGGAGAGGGTCAAATGGAGAGGGAGTAGAGAATCCTCCAGTTGACTCCCCGCTGAGCAAAGAGACAGAAGCAGGGCTCATTCCCAGGACTCTGAGGTCATGACCTGAGCTGAAATCAAGAGTCTGCTGCTTAACCAACTGAGCTACCTACTACTACTACTACTGCTCTAATATTATCTCCTTCCTTCTGCTGCCTTTAGGCTTCATTTGTTGTTCTTTTTCTATATTCTTTAGGTGATGGTTAGGTTGTTGTAGATTTTTCTTATTTCTTGAGTTAGGCCTGCATTGCTATATACTTCCCTCTTAGAACCATATTTACTGTATCTCAAAAGTTTGGGCAATTGTGTTTTCATTTTCATTTGCTTCCATGTATTTTAAAAATTTTATTCTCTTATTTCCTCATTGGTCCATTCACTGTTTAGTAGAATGTTACTTAACCAACATGTATTTGTGGTCTTTCAGACTGTTTCCTGTGGCTGACTTCTAATTTAATAGTATTGTGATCAGAAAAGGTGCATGGTGTGACTTCAATATTCTTGTATTTATTAAGACAGGTTTTGTGGGTATTATGGAGGGCACATATTGCATGGAGCACTGGGTGTGGTGCATAAACATTGAATTTGGGAACACTGAAAAAAAATTAAATTCAAAAAAAGACTTGTTTTGTTGCCTAATATGTGATCTATTCTACAGAATTTTCCAGAATGTGTATTCTGTTGTTTAAGAATGGAATATTTTGAATATATCTCCTTAGTCCATCTAGTCCAGTGCATCATATAAAGCCACTGTTTCTTTGTTGACTTTCTGACCTGTCTTTTGATGTAAGAGGTGAGTTAAAGTACCCAACTATTGATTATTTCTATTCCTTCCTAAAATATCTGAATTGTACATTGACTTCATGGATACATTTGCAATTGGGAATAAAAGAAATAAATTTCATTGAAAACATATATAATAAAATTAAAGGACCCTAGTATTACTGTATTATTATCAATTATTTCTTTTATGTTAGTCATTAATTGTTTTATATACTTGGGTGATCCCATGTTGGGTGCATAAATACTTACAATAGTTAGTTCTTCTTCCTGTCAGATTGTCCTCTTCATTATGATATAGTGCTCTTGTCTCTTACTGCAGTCGTTCTTTTAAACTCTGTTTTGTCCAATGTAAGTATTACTATACTGGCTTTCTTTTTATATCCATTTGCAGGATACATGTTTTTTCCATCAACTGACTTCCAATCTGCAGGTGTCCTTATGACAAAAATGAAACTCTTGCAAGTGGCTTATACATGGGTCTTCTTCTTTTTCTTCTTCTTTCTAATCCACTCTGACATCCTATGTATTTTGATTGGAACACTTACCCCATTTATATCCAAAGTAATTATTGATAGTCATGTATATGTCATTTTACTACTTGCTTTGTGGTTGTTTCTAGAGATGTTCTCTGATCATTTTTTGTGTCTTTGATATTTTACTGGTTTTCTTTAGTGATATATTTCATTTCTTTCTCCTCTTTGAGTGTTTATCGGTGGCTTTGTTTTCTTTTTAGAGAGGGCATGAGTGGAGTGGGGAGAGGGAAAGAGAAGCTTAAGCAGACTCCATGGCCGGAATAAAGTACAGTGCAGGGCTCAATCTCACAACCCTGAGATTATGACCTGAGCTGAAATCAAGTCAGATGTTTAACCAACTAAGCCACACAGGCACCACTATTAGTGGGTTTTGATATATAATTTGTGTATAACCTCTTCTGCATATAGAAGTCTATATTAAGCTGCTGGTCTTTAAGTTTGAGCCCATTCTTTTCTCTTCTCCCCATGCTTTAGGTAAAGTATTATATTTTATATCCATTTTTCCTGAGTTCCTTAACTTATTTTTTATATAAATTGTTCATTTTTGCTACTTTTGTGTTTCCTGCCTTTATACTGTTACATTTGGTCTCTTCTTTCCACTCAAAGAGTACCCTTTAATATTTCTTATGGTGCTAGTTTAGTAGTCCAAACTCCTTTAGTTTTTATCTGGGAAACTCTATCTCTCCTGTTCTGAGTAATAGGCTTGCTGGATAGACTATTCTTGGCTACAGATTTTTCTCATTCATCACGTTGAATAGATAATACCACTCCCTTCTGGCTTGCCAAGTTTCTGCTGAAAAAGTTCCTGCTAGCCTTAAGGGGTTTCCCCTGAAAGTTACTGACTTGCTCTCCTGCTTTTAAGATGTTTCCTTTATCAGTGTATTTTGCAAATTCAATTACAATAGGTCTTGGTGTTAGCCTACTATTGTTGATTTGGATAGTTTTCTGTGTCTCCTGGATCTTGATGTCTGTTGCTTTCCCTAGATTAGGGACATTTTCAGCTATATTTCTAGAAACAAGTTTTCTTACACCTTTTTTCTGTCTTCTTCTACTGGGACTCCTATAACATGAATGTTATTACATTTGATGGAGTCACTGAGTTCCCTAGGTCTGGTCTCATTTTGCATAATTCTTCTTTCTCCCCCTTCTTTGGCTTCATTGCATTCCATTACTTTGACTTCTTAGTTGTTAATTTGTTCCTCTGTCTTTTCCAGCCTACTGTTCATTGCATTAGGTGTGTTTCTTAACTCATTTATTCCACTCTTCAACTCTGATTCTTTTTTAACTCTTTTATCTCTGTTGTAAGGGTCTCACTGATGTTGTCGTTCTTTTCTAAAGTCCAGTGAGTGTCCCTATGGTCACTGCTTAAATCCTCCATCAGCCATGATATTTACATCTGTCTCACTTCAATCTCTGGACCCGTGGCTTTATCCTGTTCTCTCATTTGAGATAAAATCCTCTGTTTTCTCATTTTATCTAAGTCTCTGCCAGCTTCTCTGTGTTAGAAAAGCCAGTTATGTCATCTTCTCCCAAAAGTAATGGACTTATGAGAAAAGACGTGATGTAGCACCCAGGGTCTCGTGCTTAGGGGGGTATGTCTAGTGTGTGCAGCATGCACTCTGCCGTTGAGTTCTGGCTGCTCTATCCTTCAGGCCAGACATCTGCAAAGGCACTCCCTCACTGCTGTGGGCAGTGTTTGGTACCTGGCCTGAATGTAGCAACTTTTAACTAGGTGTGCCCTGGTGTGCTTGTGAAATGAGACCTGTCACCACCTCCACTGGAACTCAGGCCTTCCTGAATCTGGTTAGATGAGGTGTGGGCAGGGGCCTGTGCTGATTTTCTGGGGTAAAGGCCTGCTGTGGTGGAACTGAGGCAAGAATGATTGAGCAGGGCAGTTCCACTGGAGTGCGAGGGGATGGTGCTTGGTGTAAGCAGATTAGGCAGCCAGTGTCAGAGCTGTACTGCATCCCGCAGATGGCTCTGTGCTTGTGCTGAGGGGCACTGGAGGGAAATGGTACCAGCTGGTTCCTTTGTTCCTAGAGTGTGGTTTCTGTGAAAGTCAATTAAAAAAAAAAAAAGACTAAGAGATGGTGAAATCAACACAATTAACTGAGAGGATAAAATGTGATGCCAGGGAAATAAAAAGATATGCCCAGACAATAACTAATTGAACGTTCACAGCAGCATTATTAATGGCTAAAAAGTGGAAACAACCCAAAGGTGCATCAAATGATAAATGAACAATGGTTTTAGCCCACAATGGAGTACTGTTTGATAATAAGGAATGAAGCACTGATATATGCTATGACACAGATGAACCCCAAAAACATTAAGCGAGGGAAGCTAGTCACAAAGGACCACGCATTGTGTGATTCCCCATATATGAAATATTCAGAATGGGCAACTCTATAGAGGCAGAAAGTAGACTTGTGGTTGCCTGAGCCTGGGGGCAAGGATTAAGAGTTTCTTTTCAGGGTAATTAAAATGTTCTACTTGATGGCAGTAATGGTTGCACAACTCTATCAATATGCCCAAACACTGAACTACAAATATTAAATGGGTGAATTGTATGGAATGTGCATTCCATCTCAATACAGCTTTAAAAAAATCCAATGGCAAGGCCTAGATAATTTTCTTAATTCTCTCTTTTGGGTGTATATAGTATACATGAACTAAATACTTCTGTGCATTTATTATATACTGAAGAGGAAAAGAAAATGAAGGAAATGCCAAAGTTCAACTGGTTTGTGAAATCACTTTTCTGTACAAGTTATCCTGAAATCAGTACAGATTCTGTATCCATTCAAAAGAGTGAAGATGAGAAATAAGACAATTTTCTTAAACATTCTATTAAACATTATCTTCTGCTTTTACATGGCTTAGCTCATGATGGTAACAGAGGGATCATTAAAAAACATTATTAGCACACCTGGGTGGCTCAGCTGGTTAAGCATCCAACTCAGGATTTTAGCTCAGGTCATGATCTTATGGGTCATGGAATCAAGCCAGCATGGGGCTCTCTGCTGGGCAGGGGTCTGCTTGAAATTCTCTCCATCTCCCTCTGCCTCTCCAACCACCCCCACCACAAATAAATAAGTAAGTCTTTTAAAAAAACTATTTAGTAGGAAAAAAGTCCCAATTTCTGTGAAGAATGATGTATAAGTTTCACCTTTCCTAAGGGTAACTACTATAAGAAAAAAATATATAAAACAAATAACAGAATGAAAGTCAAAGTTTAAGAAATAAGTACATTGTGAAGATACTAAAATTATACTAAATTAATTATAATGAAAAAGGGAAGGAAGTGATCCATGGAAATAAGTATCCTAAAACACTTCATATTATTTAACCACCTACAGATTAACTTGACATGTGACATTTCATACATACCTGACTCCTACTCTGAGTCAGTTTTTCCTTTAAGTCTTTTACCTCATCTTCTAAATTCATACGACAACGTGATGTCACCTCCAGTGAAGCCTCTGACATAGATAGTTTCTTTAGGGTATTGGCCAGTTCTTCTTGAAGTTGTCTCACAGCAACCTAATGAGACATTTCTGTTACTGGATTTATAAAATCATCTTACTATTAAATTATGTTAACAATATATAACTTGAACCTATGTATTTGGAAAATTTCACTACAAACATCAATTCATCTCCTTTTCCTAACATGTACACATTATGGCTGTTTAATGAATTTGGCTAAAGACACAAAAAGATGTTCTCTGCCTAGTCAGTATTATGTTACTTAGTTAATTAATTCAGCCCCACTATCCTTTCCTTGTGGGTGAATTTTCCCAAAGCTTCCCAATCGACTGAAGTCTCAAAAAGAAATGGGTATATAGGTGGGACTAACATTGGTAAATTCTACAATATGAAAAGTTTTCCTTCTTTTTTATTAGAGGCTTCAATTAATGTCAGAATTCCCCACATGTTCAATCCTCTGCTCAAATCCTTTTAATAGATAACTAACTCAGAACGTAAGTGAGGTCATTCTAAGGGCCTTCAAGACCCTAGATGACCTGGCTTTCACCTCTCTCCCTGACCTCCATTCCTGCTACACAAGAATCCTGCCACCCCTCATTAATATGAAAATGGAGATCCAATGCCCAATTAATAAATTACAGAGATACAACTCTCTTTGTGTTCGATAAACTTAGGCCCAAATGATAGCAACTGAGATTTAAAATGAGCAAATTATTTGTAAAATTGCTTACAAAATTATAAATAGCAGTGGGAAGATTAAATCAAATATAGTTTTGCTAAAGCTCATCACAATTGGCCCAAATTATGATTTAATGAAAAGGAAGGGCCTGCAAAGGATTAAAAGGTCATAAGGATACATGATTTCAGACTAAAAATTCAAATTTATATAAATAAGAATAAAATTATGCCAACCTAAAATGTATATAAAGCTACTATGTGTAGTTTGCATAAATGTATAAATATATAAAAGTATATATGTATAAACATATATATTTTTACTTATAAATATATACTTATATATATGTATAAAAAGTACTGAGATACTGTACTTTTTATTCAATTCACTTGGGAAATCTGGAGCTAACTGTCAAGTTAATTCACTTAATTGAATCTCAATTTCAAAATATTTATGCTTTAAAAATCCTCTATGCTTGCAGTGTTGGCTTTTAAAATATATATACATATATACATGGAGAAAATATATATATACAAACACACACAGATATATATATATACATACATATGTATACATATATATATACACACACATGAAGTATAGATATATATACACACATACACACAGATATATGTACATACACATAAATAAAACAATAATTTCAGAAAATAAAATATATATGTGTACAAAAACATACACAAGTGTACTTCAAAATAACTACAGAAAATATCCCAGAACTCCTTTTGTTACCCACTTCTATCTCCTTTTGTTTGCAAAGGTGATTCTTTAGAATTCCATCTTGCAAATCAATCAATGTGATACAACAAATTAATATGAGAAGAGAGAAGAACCACATGGTCCTCTCAATTGATGCAGAAAAAGCATCTGACAAAATCCAGCATCCGTTCCTGATTAAAGTGCTTCAAAGTATAGGGATAGAGGGAACATTCCTGAACTTCATCAAATTTATCTATGAAAGACCCACAGCAAATATCATCCTCAATGGGAAAAAGCTGGCAGCCTTCCCGTTGAGATCAGGAACAAGACAAGGATGTCCACTTTCACCACTCTTGTTCAACATAGTATTAGAAGTCCTAGCAACAGCAATCAGACAACAAAGAGAAATAAAAGGTATCCAAATTGGCAATGAAGAAGTCAAACACTCTCTTGGCAGATGACATAATTCTTTATATGGAAAACACGAAAGACTCCACCCCAAACTACTAGAACTCATACAGCAATTCAGCAACGTGGCAGGATACAAAGTCAATGTACAGAAATCAGTGGCTTTCTTATACACTAATAATGAAAATAAAGAAAGGGAAATTAGAGAATCGATTCCATTTACTATAGCACCAAGAACCATAAGAAACCTGGGAATAAACCTAACCAAAGAGGTAAAGGATCTGTACTCGAGGAACTACAGAACACTCATGAAAGAAACTGAAGAAGACACAAAAAGATGGAAGACCATTCCATGCTCTTGGATCAGAAGAATAAACATTGTTAAAATGTCTATACTGCCTAGAGCAATCTATACTTTTAATGTCATTCTGATCAAAATTCTACCAGTATTCTTCAAAGAGCTGGAGCAAATAATCCAAAAATTTGTATGGAATCAGAAAAGATCCTGAATCACTAAGGAAATATAAAACAAAATATAAAAATTAACTATAACAATAAGAAAAATAAAGCTGGGGGCATCACGTTACCTGATTTCAAGCTTTATTACAAAGCTGTGATCGCCAAGACAGCATGGTACTGGCATAAAAACAGACACATAGACCAGTGGAAAAGAGTAGAGAGCCCAGATATGGATCCCCAACTCTATGGTCAATTAATCTTCGACAAAACAGGAAAAAAATATCCAGTGGAAAAAAGACAGTCTCTTCAATAAATGGTGCTGGGAAAACTGGACAGCTATAAGTAGAAGAATGAAACTCGACCATTCTCTTACACCGTACACAAAGATAAACTCAAAATGGATAAAAGCCCTAAACGTGAGACAGGAATTCATCAAAATCCTAGAGGAGAACAGAGGCAGTAATCTCTTCGATATCGGCCACAGCAACTTCTTTCAAGATATGTCTCCAAAGGCAAAGGAAACAAAAACAAAAATAAACTTTTGGGACTTCATCAAAATCAAAATCTTCTGCACAGCAAAGGAAACAGTCAAAAAAACAAAGCGGCAACCCACGGAATGGGAGAAGATATTTGCAAATGACAATACAGACAAAAGGTTGATATCCAGGGGTGCCTGGGTGGCTCAGTGGGTTAAAGCCTCTGCCTTCGGCTCAAGTCATGATCCCAGGATCCTGGGATGGAGCCCCATGTCGGGCTCTCTGCTCAGTGGGGAGCCTGATTCCCTTCCTCTCTCTCTGCATGCCTCTCTGCGTACTTGTTTCTACTACTACTGTCTGTCCAATGGAAAATAAAATCTTTAAAAAAGAAAAAGAAAAAAAAAAGGTTGATATCCAGGATCTATAAAAAACTCCTGAAACTCAACACACACAAAACAGGCAAACATATCAAAAAATGGGCAGAAGATATGAACAGACACTTCTCCAATGAAGACATACAAATGGCTATCAGACACATGAAAAAATGTTCATCATCATTAGCCCTCAGGGAGATTCAAATTAAAACCACATTGAGATATCACCTTACACCAGTTAGAATGGCCAAAATTAACAAAACAGGAAACAACATGTGTTGGAGAGGATTGGAGAAAGGGGAACCCTCTTCCACTGTTGGTGGGGGGGGAATGCAAGTTGGTACAGCCTCTTTGGAGAACAGTGTGGAGATTCCTCAGGAAATTAAAAATAGAACTTCCCTATGACCCTGCAATTGCACTCCTGGGTATGTAGTGAAAAGAAGGGCCATCTATATCCCAATGTTTATAGCAGCAATGGCCAAGGTCACCAAACTGTGGAAAGAACAAGATGCCCTTCCATGGATGAATGGATAAGGAAGATGTGGTCCATATACACTATGGAGTATTATGCCTCCATCAGAAAGGATGAATACCCAACTTTTGTAGTAACATGGACGGGACTGAGAGAGATTATGCTGAGTGAAAAATGTCAAGCAGAGAGAGTCAACTATCATATGGTTTCACTTATTTGTGGAGCATAACATATATCATGGAGGACAAGGGGTGTTAGAGAGGAGAAGGGAGTTGGGGTAAATTGGAAGGGGAGGTGAATCATGACAGACTATGGACTCTGAAAAATATTCTGGCATCCTGTTCTCGACAAAGTTGTTTTTCAGTATAATACCGTTCTTCCACAACCAAAAGACATATTTTCATTAGGATTTTGGATGACTCTGTTAAAAAAAAAACGTCAACAGCTTAAGAGAACTTAAAAAAAATGTTCAAAAGAAATGGCCTTTTTAAATACAATGATTTTTTCCTACATGAATAACTCAAATTTTAATTTAAATAACAGTTAAAATTTGTCATAGATATACAGGTAGATATAGTATGTGAAATAAACTTTCTTTACAAATCACTTAACTAATTCCATCATAGTCTCAAGGTGATTTAGCCCTTATTTTAACATAAAAGATCCAAAACTGGGATGCCTGGGTAGCTCAGTTGGTTAAGTGTCCTACTCTTGGTTTCAGGTCGAGTCATGATCTCAAGGTTTTAAGATCCAACCCTGAGTCAGGCTCTGCACTCAGAGTCTGCTTGAGATTCTTATCCTTCCTTTTCCCTCCCCCTCTACACATTCCCCTACTCATGCTCTCTCTCTCTAAAAATAATATTCTTTAAAAAAATAGCCAACATGCATATTTATCTCAATTTACCCTCCATCCCTTCATTCAGAAAATATACATACATAGGGTTTATATGAAAAGCCAAGAATTCCAATAAATTAATGATTTTAGCTATAAATATCATAGTTACTATTAGCATAAAACTAAATTTTTTATATATTTTATACCTAAGTAATATACATTAAATCAAAGTAATATTATAAATAATAGTGATGGAAATATGCATATATACAATGGAATATCCCTCAGCCATCAAAAATGGTGAATACCAACATCTGCATCAACATAATGGAACTGAAGGAGATTATGCTGAGTGAAATAAGTCAAACAGAGACAATTATGACATGGTTTTACTTATTTGTGGAACATAAGGAATATCATGGAGGAATTAGAAAGAAGGGGAAAATGAAGGGGGGTAAAATCAGAGGGGGAGATGAACTATGAGAGACTATGGACTCTGGGAATCAAACTGAGGATTTTAAAGGGGAATGAGGTGGGGGAGTTGAGTGAGCCCAATGATGGGTATTAAGTAGGGCATGTGTTGCATGGAGCCCTGGGTGTTATACACAAACAACAAATCACAGAATACTACATCAAAAACTAATGATGTACTACTGTATGGTGACTACCATACGATAATAAAAAAAGAAATCCCTGGATTGTAACTAAGAAGCGAAAAATAACTTGCCCTAGCCTGAAACAGAAGAAAAACACAAATCCATAAACTTAACTTTGTCAGTTTTTTAAACTAAACAATTCATTACTTGTTACATCTACCAAAAAATGAATTACATGATTTTCAATGTTACAAACTTAAAAACATTTTATCTTACCATACCTTAAACAGTGAGCCCCAATAATGCCTTTGAGGATGTTTTTTAAAGATTAATAACTCGAGAATAGGCAAACTTATTATTAGGAGCCAAAATCAATAAGCATCAATCAGAAAAGAAAAACAAATTCCTAAATTTTAATTCAAATTATATACTATGATAGTAGTATTATACATCACTATAAATTATCTGCCTGTATCCAGCTATTGTTACGTCCACAGAGAGTAGATAAGAAAAAATGTTAATAATATTTACAGATTCCCTATACTGAAATGAAATAACTGAAAATGTGCCTGTTTATTACCCAACTAGAAACGTCCCATCCTGGAAGGTGTGATTCTACAATGGGCAATTGTGTTGATTTTATGACCCTACTCTCTGAAGTCAACTACACAGAGATCACAAGGCAAAATAAATCTTTAATCTTGGCATTAGTGACAGGCAATACAGAACTGCACATTTTGAACCACTGAGAACTGCACATTAAGAACGACCAAGAACCACTCCTTCTACATGAGTCTAAGTCAGTAGTCATCATTGTTATACTGCTCATAATTTCAACTGCTTAAACATAGGGTTCAGTATTTGATGTTACCTTTTTAGCATGTAAAAACTTACAAAAATGGAAGAAGCAAACAATATTCAGGAATTTTTTTGGTCCAATTCCAAGGATAAAGTTTAACTATAAGCTACGATAAATTCTAACAATATTTTAAATTTTTAACTTATAAAATTTTACAAAAACTAAATATTGGGTTATAATCTATCAACTTCAATACATTCTGTTCAGAAGATAATTTCAATTGAACTATGTTACATTCTTAAAGCAGGGAAAACAATATAAAATTGGAAATTTAAATTTAAATTTGTATATACCTGCAGGTGTTTATTTTCACTTTCATTAAAACATTCTTCCTCTTTTTCTGTTGTCATTTCTAAGTCTAGTTCTGCTGAAAAATCTATATATTTTATTAAAATGGACAAATTAGAATGGTTAGATAAAAACTTTAACTTTCATAAAGATAGAAAACAACATCTTATCAATTAAGAGTTTAAATTAAACTTAATCTTTAGCTGAATATTTAAGAAATACTTTTAATTATCAAAAATTTCAGCAAACCAAACAAACTGAGGGTTGCTGGGGGGAGGGGGTTTGGGAGAAAGGGGTGGGATTATGGACATTGGGGAGGGTATGTGCTTTGGTGAGTGCTGTGAAGTGTATAAACCTGGTGATTCACAGACCTGTACCCCTGGGGATAAAAATATATGTTTATAAAAAATAAAAAATTAATTAAAAATATTTCAGCAAACCATTTGGGAAATACTAAATGTCACTAGGTTAAAGGCATACAAACATCTCAAAGAATCATTCACAAATTCGCCCATGTAATATCAAGAAACAAAACAATCAGAAACAAATTTTTAAAATGCAGCAGAATGAGGGGCACCTGGGTGCTCAGTGGTTAAGCCTCTGTCTTTGCTCAGGTCATGATCCCATTCTGGGATCAAGCCCCGCAACAGGCTCTCTGCTCAGCAGGGAGCCTGCTTCCCTTCCTCTCCCTGCCCTCCTCTCTGTCTACTTGTAATCTCTCTCTCTCTGTCAAATAAGTAAATTTTTAAAAAATGCAGCAGAAAGATATAAAATCACAAAAGACTATTCTTTATCTTGTTGTAGTATCTCTTAAACAACACCCTAAGCTTCAACTACAACATTATTCATGGTTTCCAAAATTACCAGTATTTTTTATGCCTGTATCAGTGTACAACCTTCCTAGGGGTGTATTTCCCTGATGAATGGAAAGATTCCTAAAATGTTTTCCTCTACTACTTGACAAATTTCTTCACATCTTATAGGACACAGACTGCTATGTAAAGTCATCCTTGATTAAGGCTACCCTTCCTTAGATAGATAGATCACTTTCTTTGGGGCTACATTAGTACTATACAGATTTTTCTAGTGCATCTTCACC